>NC_143385.1:48557408-48860438 GCF_980474605.1 Leiobunum rupestre | reverse complement strand
AATAGGGCTCCAGGATAGGATTATAAATGGCGGGAAGTTTGAATTAGACAATTTTTACTGCTATGGACGGAATGTCGTTATGTATTGTTTGTTTGTCAGCGTCGGCGTTGTGGAAAGCGACGACACCAGAATAGGATTATAATTGGCGGGAAGTTTGAATTAGACAATTTCTTTCGATATGCTAGAATAGGATTATAATTGGCGGGTGGCGGGAAGTTTGAATTAGACAATTTTTACTGCTATGGACGGAATGTCGTTATGTATTGTTTGTTTGTCAGCGTCGGCGTTGTGGAAAGCGACGACACCAGAATAGGATTATAATTGGCGGGAAGTTTGAATTAGACAATTTCTTTCGATATGCTAGAATAGGATTAAAATTGGCGGGTGGCGGGATGTTTGAATTAGACAATTTATATTGCTATGGACGGAATGTCGTTAAGTATTGTTTGTTTGTCAGCGTCGGCATCGTGGAAAGCGACGACACCAGAATAGGATTATAATTGGCGGGAAGTTTGAATTAGACAATTTCTTTCGATATGCTAGAATAGGATTATAATTGGCGGGTGGCGGGAAGTTTGAATTAGACAATTTTTACTGCTATGGACGGAATGTCGTTATGTATTGTTTGTTTGTCAGCGTCGGCGTTGTGGAAAGCGACGACACCAGAATAGGATTATAATTGGCGGGAAGTTTGAATTAGACAATTTCTTTCGATATGCTAGAATAGGATTAAAATTGGCGGGTGGCGGGATGTTTGAATTAGACAATTTATATTGCTATGGACGGAATGTCGTTAAGTATTGTTTGTTTGTCAGCGTCGGCATCGTGGAAAGCGACGACACCAGAATAGGATTATAATTGGCGGGAAGTTTGAATTAGACAATTTCTTTCGATATGCTAGAATAGGATCAAAATTGGCGGGTGGCGGGATGTTTGAATTAGACAATTTATATTGCTATGGACGGAATGTCGTTAAGTATTGTTTGTTTGTCAGCGTCGGCATCGTGGAAAGCGACGACACCAGAATCGGATTATAATTGGCGGGAAGTTTGAATTAGACAATTTCTTTCGATATGCTAGAATAGGATTATAATTGGCGGGTGGCGGGAAGTTTGAATTAGACAATTTTTACTGCTATGGACGGAATGTCGTTATGTATTGTTTGTTTGTCAGCGTCGGCGTTGTGGAAAGCGACGACACCAGAATAGGATTATAATTGGCGGGAAGTTTGAATTAGACAATTTCTTTCGATATGCTAGAATAGGATTAAAATTGGCGGGTGGCGGGATGTTTGAATTAGACAATTTATATTGCTATGGACGGAATGTCGTTAAGTATTGTTTGTTTGTCAGCGTCGGCATCGTGGAAAGCGACGACACCAGAATAGGATTATAATTGGCGGGAAGTTTGAATTAGACAATTTCTTTCGATATGCTAGAATAGGATTAAAATTGGCGGGTGGCGGGATGTTTGAATTAGACAATTTATATTGCTATGGACGGAATGTCGTTAAGTATTGTTTGTTTGTCAGCGTCGGCATCGTGGAAAGCGACGACACCAGAATAGGATTATAATTGGCGGGAAGTTTGAATTAGACAATTTCTTTCGATATGCTAGAATAGGATTATAATTGGCGGGTGGCGGGAAGTTTGAATTAGACAATTTTTACTGCTATGGACGGAATGTCGTTATGTATTGTTTGTTTGTCAGCGTCGGCGTTGTGGAAAGCGACGACACCAGAATAGGATTATAATTGGCGGGAAGTTTGAATTAGACAATTTCTTTCGATATGCTAGAATAGGATTAAAATTGGCGGGTGGCGGGATGTTTGAATTAGACAATTTATATTGCTATGGACGGAATGTCGTTAAGTATTGTTTGTTTGTCAGCGTCGGCATCGTGGAAAGCGACGACACCAGAATAGGATTATAATTGGCGGGAAGTTTGAATTAGACAATTTCTTTCGATATGCTAGAATAGGATTAAAATTGGCGGGTGGCGGGATGTTTGAATTAGACAATTTATATTGCTATGGACGGAATGTCGTTAAGTATTGTTTGTTTGTCAGCGTCGGCATCGTGGAAAGCGACGACACCAGAATAGGATTATAATTGGCGGGAAGTTTGAATTAGACAATTTCTTTCGATATGCTAGAATAGGATCAAAATTGGCGGGTGGCGGGATGTTTGAATTAGACAATTTATATTGCTATGGACGGAATGTCGTTAAGTATTGTTTGTTTGTCAGCGTCGGCATCGTGGAAAGCGACGACACCAGAATCGGATTATAATTGGCGGGAAGTTTGAATTAGACAATTTCTTTCGATATGCTAGAATAGGATTATAATTGGCGGGTGGCGGGAAGTTTGAATTAGACAATTTTTACTGCTATGGACGGAATGTCGTTATGTATTGTTTGTTTGTCAGCGTCGGCGTTGTGGAAAGCGACGACACCAGAATAGGATTATAATTGGCGGGAAGTTTGAATTAGACAATTTCTTTCGATATGCTAGAATAGGATTAAAATTGGCGGGTGGCGGGATGTTTGAATTAGACAATTTATATTGCTATGGACGGAATGTCGTTAAGTATTGTTTGTTTGTCAGCGTCGGCATCGTGGAAAGCGACGACACCAGAATAGGATTATAATTGGCGGGAAGTTTGAATTAGACAATTTCTTTCGATATGCTAGAATAGGATTAAAATTGGCGGGTGGCGGGATGTTTGAATTAGACAATTTATATTGCTATGGACGGAATGTCGTTAAGTATTGTTTGTTTGTCAGCGTCGGCATCGTGGAAAGCGACGACACCAGAATAGGATTATAATTGGCGGGAAGTTTGAATTAGACAATTTCTTTCGATATGCTAGAATAGGATTAAAATTGGCGGGTGGCGGGATGTTTGAATTAGACAATTTATATTGCTATGGACGGAATGTCGTTAAGTATTGTTTGTTTGTCAGCGTCGGCATCGTGGAAAGCGACGACACCAGAATAGGATTATAATTGGCGGGAAGTTTGAATTAGACAATTTCTTTCGATATGCTAGAATAGGATTATAATTGGCTGGTGGCGGGAAGTTTGAATTAGACAATTTTTACTGCTATGGACGGAATGTCGTTATGTATTGTTTGTTTGTCAGCGTCGGCGTTGTGGAAAGCGACGACACCAGAATAGGATTATAATTGGCGGGAAGTTTGAATTAGACAATTTCTTTCGATATGCTAGAATAGGATTAAAATTGGCGGGTGGCGGGATGTTTGAATTAGACAATTTATATTGCTATGGACGGAATGTCGTTAAGTATTGTTTGTTTGTCAGCGTCGGCATCGTGGAAAGCGACGACACCAGAATAGGATTATAATTGGCGGGAAGTTTGAATTAGACAATTTCTTTCGATATGCTAGAATAGGATTAAAATTGGCGGGTGGCGGGATGTTTGAATTAGACAATTTATATTGCTATGGACGGAATGTCGTTAAGTATTGTTTGTTTGTCAGCGTCGGCATCGTGGAAAGCGACGACACCAGAATAGGATTATAATTGGCGGGAAGTTTGAATTAGACAATTTCTTTCGATATGCTAGAATAGGATTAAAATTGGCGGGTGGCGGGATGTTTGAATTAGACAATTTATATTGCTATGGACGGAATGTCGTTAAGTATTGTTTGTTTGTCAGCGTCGGCATCGTGGAAAGCGACGACACCAGAATAGGATTATAATTGGCGGGAAGTTTGAATTAGACAATTTCTTTCGATATGCTAGAATAGGATTAAAATTGGCGGGTGGCGGGATGTTTGAATTAGACAATTTATATTGCTATGGACGGAATGTCGTTAAGTATTGTTTGTTTGTCAGCGTCGGCATCGTGGAAAGCGACGACACCAGAATAGGATTATAATTGGCGGGAAGTTTGAATTAGACAATTTCTTTCGATATGCTAGAATAGGATTATAATTGGCTGGTGGCGGGAAGTTTGAATTAGACAATTTTTACTGCTATGGACGGAATGTCGTTATGTATTGTTTGTTTGTCAGCGTCGGCGTTGTGGAAAGCGACGACACCAGAATAGGATTATAATTGGCGGGAAGTTTGAATTAGACAATTTCTTTCGATATGCTAGAATAGGATTAAAATTGGCGGGTGGCGGGATGTTTGAATTAGACAATTTATATTGCTATGGACGGAATGTCGTTAAGTATTGTTTGTTTGTCAGCGTCGGCATCGTGGAAAGCGACGACACCAGAATAGGATTATAATTGGCGGGAAGTTTGAATTAGACAATTTCTTTCGATATGCTAGAATAGGATTAAAATTGGCGGGTGGCGGGATGTTTGAATTAGACAATTTATATTGCTATGGACGGAATGTCGTTAAGTATTGTTTGTTTGTCAGCGTCGGCATCGTGGAAAGCGACGACACCAGAATAGGATTATAATTGGCGGGAAGTTTGAATTAGACAATTTCTTTCGATATGCTAGAATAGGATTAAAATTGGCGGGTGGCGGGATGTTTGAATTAGACAATTTATATTGCTATGGACGGAATGTCGTTAAGTATTGTTTGTTTGTCAGCGTCGGCATCGTGGAAAGCGACGACACCAGAATAGGATTATAATTGGCGGGAAGTTTGAATTAGACAATTTCTTTCGATATGCTAGAATAGGATCAAAATTGGCGGGTGGCGGGATGTTTGAATTAGACAATTTATATTGCTATGGACGGAATGTCGTTAAGTATTGTTTGTTTGTCAGCGTCGGCATCGTGGAAAGCGACGACACCAGAATAGGATTATAATTGGCGGGAAGTTTGAATTAGACAATTTCTTTCGATATGCTAGAATAGGATTAAAATTGGCGGGTGGCGGGATGTTTGAATTAGACAATTTATATTGCTATGGACGGAATGTCGTTAAGTATTGTTTGTTTGTCAGCGTCGGCATCGTGGAAAGCGACGACACCAGAATAGGATTATAATTGGCGGGAAGTTTGAATTAGACAATTTCTTTCGATATGCTAGAATAGGATTATAATTGGCGGGTGGCGGGAAGTTTGAATTAGACAATTTTTACTGCTATGGACGGAATGTCGTTATGTATTGTTTGTTTGTCAGCGTCGGCGTTGTGGAAAGCGACGACACCAGAATAGGATTATAATTGGCGGGAAGTTTGAATTAGACAATTTCTTTCGATATGCTAGAATAGGATTAAAATTGGCGGGTGGCGGGATGTTTGAATTAGACAATTTATATTGCTATGGACGGAATGTCGTTAAGTATTGTTTGTTTGTCAGCGTCGGCATCGTGGAAAGTGACGACACCAGAATAGGATTATAATTGGCGGGAAGTTTGAATTAGACAATTTCTTTCGATATGCTAGAATAGGATTAAAATTGGCGGGTGGCGGGATGTTTGAATTAGACAATTTATATTGCTATGGACGGAATGTCGTTAAGTATTGTTTGTTTGTCAGCGTCGGCATCGTGGAAAGCGACGACACCAGAATAGGATTATAATTGGCGGGAAGTTTGAATTAGACAATTTCTTTCGATATGCTAGAATAGGATTATAATTGGCTGGTGGCGGGAAGTTTGAATTAGACAATTTTTACTGCTATGGACGGAATGTCGTTATGTATTGTTTGTTTGTCAGCGTCGGCGTTGTGGAAAGCGACGACACCAGAATAGGATTATAATTGGCGGGAAGTTTGAATTAGACAATTTCTTTCGATATGCTAGAATAGGATTAAAATTGGCGGGTGGCGGGATGTTTGAATTAGACAATTTATATTGCTATGGACGGAATGTCGTTAAGTATTGTTTGTTTGTCAGCGTCGGCATCGTGGAAAGCGACGACACCAGAATAGGATTATAATTGGCGGGAAGTTTGAATTAGACAATTTCTTTCGATATGCTAGAATAGGATTAAAATTGGCGGGTGGCGGGATGTTTGAATTAGACAATTTATATTGCTATGGACGGAATGTCGTTAAGTATTGTTTGTTTGTCAGCGTCGGCATCGTGGAAAGCGACGACACCAGAATAGGATTATAATTGGCGGGAAGTTTGAATTAGACAATTTCTTTCGATATGCTAGAATAGGATTAAAATTGGCGGGTGGCGGGATGTTTGAATTAGACAATTTATATTGCTATGGACGGAATGTCGTTAAGTATTGTTTGTTTGTCAGCGTCGGCATCGTGGAAAGCGACGACACCAGAATAGGATTATAATTGGCGGGAAGTTTGAATTAGACAATTTCTTTCGATATGCTAGAATAGGATTAAAATTGGCGGGTGGCGGGATGTTTGAATTAGACAATTTATATTGCTATGGACGGAATGTCGTTAAGTATTGTTTGTTTGTCAGCGTCGGCATCGTGGAAAGCGACGACACCAGAATAGGATTATAATTGGCGGGAAGTTTGAATTAGACAATTTCTTTCGATATGCTAGAATAGGATTAAAATTGGCGGGTGGCGGGATGTTTGAATTAGACAATTTATATTGCTATGGACGGAATGTCGTTAAGTATTGTTTGTTTGTCAGCGTCGGCATCGTGGAAAGCGACGACACCAGAATAGGATTATAATTGGCGGGATGTTTGAATTAGATAATTTCTTTGGATATGTTATAATCGGAATATTTTTCGACGTTGTAAATTAATTATGTTGGATTATTATTGTACGTCGTAAGACTTCGAAGGTAGCTTAGCTATTTAACCTTTGATACTTTGCGTCGATGTGAAACTAATATTGACGCTGGGGCGACTTGTTGTTGTTATTATTTTCGACTTGTGTTCGCCCCCACCACGTGTTTTTCAGGCCGAATAATTTCCACGTGATATTCCGCTAGTTTATAAAATTATTTAAAAGTTTTGTAAATTATTTAAAAGTTTTGTAAATTTTTGGTCATTTTGTAAATTTTGGGCAATTTCTAGTTGTTTTGTATTTTTTTTTGGCGGCAAACGCTTATTTAATTTTTTATTTAATTTCCCACGCCCGTCAATACTTGGTAGGGTATAGCTAGGTACGTTCCTCTAGGTCGCGTTATAGAGAAGGCCCAGCTTGATTAGCGAGAATGGCGCCCCCAGCACGAGAGCGTAACACTAAAAACTGTTCTTTAGAATTTATTTTTAAACAGAGTCTGGTGTTGGTAAATACACGACAAAAAGAATTTCAACAAAAAACCTATCAACTTGCAAAAATTGTCAAAACTTTTCAATTAAATATCTGAGACTGCCTTACACCTTGGATTAAAATTGATCAAAAAGTTAAAATGGTTAAAAATTAGAAAAATCTAAAATATTAGAGAAAATATAATTTTGGGTAAAGTTATTTATGAATGTAATATATTTGATGAAATCATAATGAACTTTGATAAATTTGATCAAATTGGGTAAAATGTATTCAAAATGTTATATAATGAGAAAATAGAAAAGGAAATGGATAAAAAGAGCTATAATAAAAAATTTCTCACACTTTATTTTACACTTAATTTTTTTAGTTTTTCAAAAATTATAAAATCGGCCAAATTTTACCAAATTTAAACCGGTTTTGATCAAAATTGATCATAAGGAAGTTCAAAAAGAATAAAAATTAATAAAAATAGAAAAATATTAGTGAAAATTAAGAAAAGCATACAATTATAGGACAAATATCGAAATCAAATGGTACCAACATTATTTGTATCTTTTTTTTAAATATTATATGAACTAACCCTAATATTATTATATACGAATGTACCAAATATATTTGGAATTTGCTGAATATTATTGAAATGTAACAAAATTTTTTGAATTCAGGCAAAAATAAATATTTGAGCTAAAATTTTACAAGGTAAGCCAAACCCAAGGTTCGTCGAGAAAAATGACACTTTTAGGTTGGAACATTCCCGCGTCTCTCAAATCAGCAAAAGCCTGTTTTTAGAATTGGGGGGTAGAGACCCGTTTCGCCCCGATTGATGAAGTTTCGCGCTCTCAGTCCTCCCTCTCTCGCGGCCAAGGTTCGTCGATAAAAATGACACTTTTAGGTTGGAACATTCCCGCGTCTCTCAAATCATCAAAGCCTGTTTTTGGATTTGGGGGTAGAGACCCGTTTCGCCCCGATTGATGAAGTTTCGCGCTCTCAGTCCTCCCTCTCTCGCGGCCAAGGTTCGTCGAGAAAAATGACACTTTTAGGTTGGAACATTCCCGCGTCTCTCAAATCAGCAAAAGCCTGTTTTTAGAATTGGGGGGTAGAGACCCGTTTCGCCCCGATTGATGAAGTTTCGCGCTCTCAGTCCTCCCTCTCTCGCGGCCAAGGTTCGTCGATAAAAATGACACTTTTAGGTTGGAACATTCCCGCGTCTCTCAAATCATCAAAAGCCTGTTTTTGGATTTGGGGGTAGAGACCCGTTTCGCCCCGATTGATGAAGTTTCGCGCTCTCAGTCCTCCCTCTCTCGCGGCCAAGGTTCGTCGAGAAAAATGACACTTTTAGGTTGGAACATTCCCGCGTCTCTCAAATCAGCAAAAGCCTGTTTTTAGAATTGGGGGGTAGAGACCCGTTTCGCCCCGATTGATGAAGTTTCGCGCTCTCAGTCCTCCCTCTCTCGCGGCCAAGGTTCGTCGAGAAAAATGACACTTTTAGGTTGGAACATTCCCGCGTCTCTCAAATCAGCAAAAGCCTGTTTTTAGAATTGGGGGGTAGAGACCCTTTTCGCCCCGATTGATGAAGTTTCGCGCTCTCAGTCCTCCCTCTTTCGCGGCCAAGGTTCGTCGAGAAAAATGACACTTTTAGGTTGGAACATTCCCGCGTCTCTCAAATCAGCAAAAGCCTGTTTTTGGATTTGGGGGTAGAGACCCGTTTCGCCCCGATTGATGAAGTTTCGCGCTCTCAGTCCTCCCTCTCTCGCGGCCAAGGTTCGTCGAGAAAAATGACACTTTTAGGTTGGAACATTCCCGCGTCTCTCAAATCAGCAAAAGCCTGTTTTTAGAATTGGGGGGTAGAGACCCGTTTCGCCCCGATTGATGAAGTTTCGCGCTCTCGGTCCTCCCTCTCTCGCGGCCAAGGTTCGTCGAGAAAAATGACACTTTTAGGTTGGAAAATTCCCGCGTCTCTCAAATCAGCAAAAGCCTGTTTTTAGAATTGGGGGGTAGAGACACGTTTCGCCCCGATTGATGAAGTTTCGCGCTCTCAGTCCTCCCTCTCTCGCGGCCAAGGTTCGTCGAGAAAAATGACACTTTTAGGTTGGAACATTCCCGCGTCTCTCAAATCAGCAAAAGCCTGTTTTTGGATTTGGGGGTAGAGACCCGTTTCGCCCCGATTGATGAAGTTTCGCGCTCTCAGTCCTCCCTCTCTCGCGGCCAAGGTTCGTCGAGAAAAATGACACTTTTAGGTTGGAATATTCCCGCGTCTCTCAAATCAGCAAAAGCCTGTTTTTAGAATTGGGGGGTAGAGACCCGTTTCGCCCTGATTGATGAAGTTTCGCGCTCTCAGTCCTCCCTCTCTCGCGGCCAAGGTTCGTCGAGAAAAATGACACTTTTAGGTTGGAACATTCCCGCGTCTCTCAAATCAGCAAAAGCCTGTTTTTGGATTTGGGGGTAGAGACCCGTTTCGCCCCGATTGATGAAGTTTCGCGCTCTCAGTCCTCCCTCTCTCTCGGCCAAGGTTCGTCGAGAAAAATGACACTTTTAGGTTGGAACATTCCCGCGTCTCTCAAATCAGCAAAAGCCTGTTTTTGGATTTGGGGGTAGAGACCCGTTTCGCCCCGATTGATGAAGTTTCGCGCTCTCGGTCCTCCCTCTCTCGCGGCCAAGGTTCGTCGAGAAAAATGACACTTTTAGGTTGGAAAATTCCCGCGTCTCTCAAATCAGCAAAAGCCTGTTTTTAGAATTGGGGGGTAGAGACACGTTTCGCCCCGATTGATGAAGTTTCGCGCTCTCAGTCCTCCCTCTCTCGCGGCCAAGGTTCGTCGAGAAAAATGACACTTTTAGGTTGGAACATTCGCGCGTCTCTCAAATCAGCAAAAGCCTGTTTTTAGAATTTGTGGGGTAGAGACACGTTTCGCCCCGATTGATGAAGTTTCGCGCTCTCAGTCCTCCCTCTCTCGCGGCCAAGGTTCGTCGAGAAAAATGACACTTTTAGGTTGGAACATTCCCGCGTCTCTCAAATCAGCAAAAGTCTGTTTTTGGATTTGGGGGTAGAGACCCGTTTCGCCCCGATTGTTGAAGTTTCGCGCTCTCAGTCCTCCCTCTCTCGCGGCCAAGGTTCGTCGAGAAAAATGACACTTTTAGGTTGGAACATTCCCGCGTCACTCAAATCAGCAAAAGCCTGTTTTTAGAATTGGGGGGTAGAGACACGTTTCGCCCCGATTGATGAAGTTTCGCGCTCTCAGTCCTCCCTCTCTCGCGGCCAAGGTTCGTCGAGAAAAATGACACTTTTAGGTTGGAACATTCTCGCGTCTCTCAAATCAGCAAAAGCCTGTTTTTAGAATTTGTGGGGTAGAGACACGTTTCGCCCCGATTGATGAAGTTTCGCGCTCTCAGTCCTCCCTCTCTCGCGGCCAAGGTTCGTCGAGAAAAATGACACTTTTAGGTTGGAACATTCCCGCGTCTCTCAAATCAGCAAAAGTCTGTTTTTGGATTTGGGGGTAGAGACCCGTTTCGCCCCGATTGTTGAAGTTTCGCGCTCTCAGTCCTCCCTCTCTCGCGGCCAAGGTTCGTCGAGAAAAATGACACTTTTAGGTTGGAACATTCCCGCGTCACTCAAATCAGCAAAAGCCTGTTTTTAGAATTGGGGGGTAGAGACACGTTTCGCCCCGATTGATGAAGTTTCGCGCTCTCAGTCCTCCCTCTCTCGCGGCCAAGGTTCGTCGAGAAAAATGACACTTTTAGGTTGGAACATTCCCGCGTCACTCAAATCAGCAAAAGCCTGTTTTTAGAATTGGGGGGTAGAGACCCTTTTCGCCCCGATTGATGAAGTTTCGCGCTCTCGGTCCTCCCTCTTTCGCGGCCAAGGTTCGTCGAGAAAAATGACACTTTTAGGTTGGAACATTCCCGCGTCTCTCAAATCAGCAAAAGCCTGTTTTTAGAATTTGTGGGGTAGAGACACGTTTCGCCCCGATTGATGAAGTTTCGCGCTCTAAGTCCTCCCTCTCTCGCGGCCAAGGTTCGTCGAGAAAAATGACACTTTTAGGTTGGAACATTCCCGCGTCTCTCAAATCAGCAAAAGTCTGTTTTTGGATTTGGGGGTAGAGACCCGTTTCGCCCCGATTGATGAAGTTTCGCGCTCTCAGTCCTCCCTCTCTCGCGGCCAAGGTTCGTCGAGAAAAATGACACTTTTAGGTTGGAACATTCCCGCGTCACTCAAATCAGCAAAAGCCTGTTTTTAGAATTGGGGGGTAGAGACACGTTTCGCCCCGATTGATGAAGTTTCGCGCTCTCGGTCCTCTCTCTCTCGCGGCCAAGGTTCGTCGAGAAAAATGACACTTTTAGGTTGGAACATTCCCGCGTCTCTCAAATCAGCAAAAGCCTGTTTTTAGAATTGGGGGGTAGAGACCCGTTTCACCCCGATTGATGAAGTTTCGCGCTCTCAGTCCTCCCTCTCTCGCGGCCAAGGTTCGTCGAGAAAAATGACACTTTTAGGTTGGAACATTCCCGCGTCTCTCAAATCAGCAAAAGCCTGTTTTTAGAATTGGGGGGTAGAGACCCGTTTCGCCCCGATTGATGAAGTTTCGCGCTCTCGGTCCTCTCTCTCTCGCGGCCAAGGTTCGTCGAGAAAAATGACACTTTTAGGTTGGAACATTCCCGCGTCTCTCAAATCAGCAAAAGCCTGTTTTTAGAATTGGGGGGTAAAGACCCTTTTCGCCCCGATTGATGAAGTTTCGCGCTCTCGGTCCTCCCTCTTTCGCGGCCAAGGTTCGTCGAGAAAAATGACACTTTTAGGTTGGAACATTCCCGCGTCTCTCAAATCAGCAAAAGCCTGTTTTTAGAATTTGTGGGGTAGAGACACGTTTCGCCCCGATTGATGAAGTTTCGCGCTCTAAGTCCTCCCTCTCTCGCGGCCAAGGTTCGTCGAGAAAAATGACACTTTTAGGTTGGAACATTCCCGCGTCACTCAAATCAGCAAAAGCCTGTTTTTAGAATTGGGGGGTAGAGACACGTTTCGCCCCGATTGATGAAGTTTCGCGCTCTCGGTCCTCTCTCTCTCGCGGCCAAGGTTCGTCGAGAAAAATGACACTTTTAGGTTGGAACATTCCCGCGTCTCTCAAATCAGCAAAAGCCTGTTTTTAGAATTGGGGGGTAGAGACCCGTTTCACCCCGATTGATGAAGTTTCGCGCTCTCAGTCCTCCCTCTCTCGCGGCCAAGGTTCGTCGAGAAAAATGACACTTTTAGGTTGGAACATTCCCGCGTCACTCAAATCAGCAAAAGCCTGTTTTTAGAATTGGGGGGTAGAGACCCGTTTCGCCCCGATTGATGAAGTTTCGCGCTCTCAGTCCTCCCTCTCTCGCGGCCAAGGTTCGTCGAGAAAAATGACACTTTTAGGTTGGAACATTCCCGCGTCTCTCAAATCAGCATATTGTCAGAATTTATAGCCCGGTGTACCGGTAAAATCAAGAAACCACACCACCGGAGGCCTATCATCAGAATGCCCTACGCCAGCGTCCACAAGCCCGGACAGGTGACAAAACCAGCATGGGTAGTAGAACCCTACTACTGATGGTCGCACCCTCGACGCAAGCCGCTCAACCCAGCAGAAGGTGCAACAATGGGACAACCAGCCCGCCACTTCGCACACAGCAGTGGGATAGAGAACGGATGCTCTAGCAACTCCGGCCGACACCCCACCTATAGAGGCAGGGAGCCAAGCCCTTTGGAGAGAGCGCCTAAAGGGGAACGGCAGGCACACAGCAGCCCGCATAACCCGGCACAGCTGGCACCGGAGATCCCGGTGTGACCCAAAAGGCCGGGAGATGGGTCCGCCTTGCCCTCATACGGAGGCCCGCAGCCCCACAGCAGGCAACTCAATCCGCCGAGGCGGCCAGTTTGCCCGGCCCCTCTCCATTAGCCTGGGCCGAAGCCCAGTATCCAGCCCACACCTGACCGAAGTCGGAGGTTGGAGATAGGACCCTTTGGACGGAGCTAACATCTCCCAGTGCGCCACCGCCCTCATGGGTTACAAGAACCGGACCCCGACTCCCCGGTAAAGCCACCAGTTATTGCACACTCCGACCCCTTGAGGGCCTCTCTCAAATCAGCAAAAGCCTGTTTTTAGAATTGGGGGGTAGAGACCCGTTTCGCCCCGATTGATGAAGTTTCGCGCTCTCAGTCCTCCCTCTCTCGCGGCCAAGGTTCGTCGAGAAAAATGACACTTTTAGGTTGGAACATTCCCGCGTCACTCAAATCAGCAAAAGCCTGTTTTTAGAATTGGGGGGTAGAGACCCGTTTCGCCCCGATTGATGAAGTTTCGCGCTCTCAGTCCTCCCTCTCTCGCGGCCAAGGTTCGTCGAGAAAAATGACACTTTTAGGTTGGAACATTTCCGCGTCTCTCAAATCAGCATATTGTCAGAATTTATAGCCCGGTGTACCGGTAAAATCAAGAAACCACACCACCGGAGGCCTATCATCAGAATGCCCTACGCCAGCGTCCACAAGCCCGGACAGGTGACAAAACCAGCATGGGTAGTAGAACCCTACTACTGATGGTCGCACCCTCGACGCAAGCCGCTCAACCCAGCAGAAGGTGCAACAATGGGACAACCAGCTGGCCACTTCGCACACAGCAGTGGGATAGAGAACGGATGCTCTAGCAACTCCGGCCGACACCCCACCTATAGAGGCAGGGAGCCAAGCCCTTTGGAGAGAGCGCCTAAAGGGGAACGGCAGGCACACAGCAGCCCGCATAACCCGGCACAGCTGGCACCGGAGATCCCGGTGTGACCCAAAAGGCCGGGAGATGGGTCCGCCGTGCCCTCATACGGAGGCCCGCAGCCCCACAGCAGGCAACTCAATCCGCCGAGGCGGCCAGTTTGCCCGGCCCCTCTCCATTAGCCTGGGCCGAAGCCCAGTATCCAGCCCACACCTGACCGAAGTCGGAGGTTGGAGATAGGACCCTTTGGACGGAGCTAACATCTCCCAGTGCGCCACCGCCCTCATGGGTTACAAGAACCGGACCCCGACTCCCCGGTAAAGCCACCAGTTATTGCACACTCCGACCCCTTGAGGGCCTCTCTCAAATCAGCAAAAGCCTGTTTTTAGAATTGGGGGGTAGAGACCCGTTTCGCCCCGATTGATGAAGTTTCGCGCTCTCAGTCCTCCCTCTCTCGCGGCCAAGGTTCGTCGAGAAAAATGACACTTTTAGGTTGGAACATTCCCGCGTCACTCAAATCAGCAAAAGCCTGTTTTTAGAATTGGGGGGTAGAGACCCGTTTCGCCCCGATTGATGAAGTTTCGCGCTCTCAGTCCTCCCTCTCTCGCGGCCAAGGTTCGTCGAGAAAAATGACACTTTTAGGTTGGAACATTTCCGCGTCTCTCAAATCAGCATATTGTCAGAATTTATAGCCCGGTGTACCGGTAAAATCAAGAAACCACACCACCGGAGGCCTATCATCAGAATGCCCTACGCCAGCGTCCACAAGCCCGGACAGGTGACAAAACCAGCATGGGTAGTAGAACCCTACTACTGATGGTCGCACCCTCGACGCAAGCCGCTCAACCCAGCAGAAGGTGCAACAATGGGACAACCAGCTGGCCACTTCGCACACAGCAGTGGGATAGAGAACGGATGCTCTAGCAACTCCGGCCGACACCCCACCTATAGAGGCAGGGAGCCAAGCCCTTTGGAGAGAGCGCCTAAAGGGGAACGGCAGGCACACAGCAGCCCGCATAACCCGGCACAGCTGGCACCGGAGATCCCGGTGTGACCCAAAAGGCCGGGAGATGGGTCCGCCGTGCCCTCATACGGAGGCCCGCAGCCCCACAGCAGGCAACTCAATCCGCCGAGGCGGCCAGTTTGCCCGGCCCCTCTCCATTAGCCTGGGCCGAAGCCCAGTATCCAGCCCACACCTGACCGAAGTCGGAGGTTGGAGATAGGACCCTTTGGACGGAGCTAACATCTCCCAGTGCGCCACCGCCCTCACGGGTTACAAGAACCGGACCCCGACTCCCCGGTAAAGCCACCAGTTATTGCACACTCCGACCCCTTGAGGGCCTCTCTCAAATCAGCAAAAGCCTGTTTTTAGAATTGGGGGGTAGAGACCCGTTTCGCCCCGATTGATGAAGTTTCGCGCTCTCAGTCCTCCCTCTCTCGCGGCCAAGGTTCGTCGAGAAAAATGACACTTTTAGGTTGGAACATTCCCGCGTCACTCAAATCAGCAAAAGCCTGTTTTTAGAATTGGGGGGTAGAGACCCGTTTCGCCCCGATTGATGAAGTTTCGCGCTCTCAGTCCTCCCTCTCTCGCGGCCAAGGTTCGTCGAGAAAAATGACACTTTTAGGTTGGAACATTCCCGCGTCTCTCAAATCAGCATATTGTCAGAATTTATAGCCCGGTGTACCGGTAAAATCAAGAAACCACACCACCGGAGGCCTATCATCAGAATGCCCTACGCCAGCGTCCACAAGCCCGGACAGGTGACAAAACCAGCATGGGTAGTAGAACCCTACTACTGATGGTCGCACCCTCGACGCAAGCCGCTCAACCCAGCAGAAGGTGCAACAATGGGACAACCAGCCCGCCACTTCGCACACAGCAGTGGGATAGAGAACGGATGCTCTAGCAACTCCGGCCGACACCCCACCTATAGAGGCAGGGAGCCAAGCCCTTTGGAGAGAGCGCCTAAAGGGGAACGGCAGGCACACAGCAGCCCGCATAACCCGGCACAGCTGGCACCGGAGATCCCGGTGTGACCCAAAAGGCCGGGAGATGGGTCCGCCGTGCCCTCATACGGAGGCCCGCAGCCGCACAGCAGGCAACTCAATCCGCCGAGGCGGCCAGTTTGCCCGGCCCCTCTCCATTAGCCTGGGCCGAAGCCCAGTATCCAGCCCACACCTGACCGAAGTCGGAGGTTGGAGATAGGACCCTTTGGACGGAGCTAACATCTCCCAGTGCGCCACCGCCCTCACGGGTTACAAGAACCGGACCCCGACTCCCCGGTAAAGCCACCAGTTATTGCACACTCCGACCCCTTGAGGGCCTCTCTCAAATCAGCAAAAGCCTGTTTTTAGAATTGGGGGGTAGAGACCCGTTTCGCCCCGATTGATGAAGTTTCGCGCTCTCGGTCCTCTCTCTCTCGCGGCGAGGGTTCGTCGAGAAAAATGACACTTTTAGGTTGGAACATTCCCGCGTCTCTCAAATCAGCAAAAGCCTGTTTTTAGAATTGGGGGGTAGAGACCCGTTTCGCCCCGATTGATGAAGTTTCGCGCTCTCGGTCCTCCCTCTCTCGCGGCCAAGGTTCGTCGAGAAAAATGACACTTTTAGGTTGGAACATTCCCGCGTCTCTCAAATCAGCAAAAGCCTGTTTTTAGAATTGGGGGGTAGAGACACGTTTCGCCCCGATTGATGAAGTTTCGCGCTCTCAGTCCTCCCTCTCTCGCGGCCAAGGTTCGTCGAAAAAAATTACAAAACGTGGCTACAACACCAAAGAAGCGGGGAAAGGCTTAGCTGCAGCATGGGTGCCGCGTTGTTCTCTCCTTTTTGTGAATAATGGCAAGATGGTATAAGTACTGATTAAGCTTTTAAAAGCGTATGTAATGTCTTTGTTTATGAAATTGATAAAATTAAGTCCAAAGCATTTTTAAAATTAATGAGTTAGTAGTTAATTAATGTAGTTATATCGGTTTATGTCTTATGAATATGTACATTGATTTGGAGTTAAGTTTATCTAGTTTATTTTTAAATAAAATGTTTTAAACTCTTTTAGTTTTTGAAAAGCCATAATAAATTTGAAACTAATTATCTACAATCTATAAACCTGAGGTGATTTTAATAAATTTTTTGATAATTTAAGATATATTAAATCATTACATACGTCATCATATAGGAATAACTTTATTACATTAATTAATTACATATTATTTATTGGGTTTATAATATATCCGTTATTATATAACTCCTTCTGTTTTGAGTTTGCAAGCTCTTTACCCACTGTTTTAAGGGGTTTTCCCCGAGGTCTTCGGTTTCCCTTTCCATAAAAACTTGTTGAGGTTAACGGTAATAGTTAGTGTAGGGAGCTGTTGGCTCGCGTGGCATGTTGGGGCTGCCACCACCCTCCTACGCATTGTAACCCGGCCTCCTGAATTAAAAGGCTTCAAAAGTCGATTGATGACTTAGGCCTAAGGTGGTACCTTGTGTATTAGCCTAGCTGATTATTATTATTATTATTATAATAAATATTAAATAATAATAATTTTAAAAATAATAATTGGTACTCCTTGAGCCACTACCTGATTATTTTAGTTTCTGACTGACACGCACATATAGAAATAGGCTACCCAAAAAACGTGAGTCTCCCACTTAAGACGTCACGTCTCTCTCTCTCTCTCTCTCTCCGAGCCGTTTCGGAAAAATCTTCAAAACTCGTTCTATTAATGGGCCCCCCTTGAGCCAAACCTCCTATGATCAATTTTGATCAAAATTTTAAAAACTAGTTTAAATCCTTTCCTTTTCTATTTTCTCATTATATAACATTTTGAATAAATTTTACTCATTATGATCAAATTTATGATTTGATCAGATATATTAAATTCATAAATATTTTACCCAAAATTATATTTTCTCTAATATTTTAGATTTTTCTAATTTTTAACCATTTTAACTTTTTGATCAATTTTAATCCAAGGGGTAAGACAGTCTCAGATAATCTGTACACCGAGTTCGTGCATTTAGCACTGTTAAAGGTACATATTTTCAAGAGTTCGCGAGTTCCATTTAGCACTGTTAAAGGTGCGGCAGTGTACACCGAGTTCACAGAGTGTCTTACCCTCGTTTTAATCAAGATAATAAAGTTTTTCAAATTTTATAATTTTTTTAAATATATAATTTTATTTACAAAAATTTTAGAATATTTAGCCAATTACAGGCATATTTTTTCATTTGAACTCATTCTGATTTACTTTAACTCATTCTGATTTACTTTAACTCATTTTGATCACATTGATAAAAAAATTTCAAGATTTGATCAAATAAATTAAATTTATTAAACGCACCTTGGTGAGGAAATCACCAAGTTGGTGACACCAACTAACCCCATGTGGGCGGCTACGGAACGCTAGCGTGAAGTGAAAAGCAGCCGGAGAAATGTCCTTCAGTAGTTCGTCCATTGGGGATTTGGGGTACGTTGTGGGAAAGAGGGACGAACCAAAACAGTTATCATAAGTCGGTTGCCGCGTCTACTCCAGGCCAAAGTGGCATTTATTTAAATAATTGTTTGTTTTATTTAAATAAAAGGCTTATTCACTTTCGATTATTTAAACATTTTATAATTTTTATTCACTATTGGTTATTTGAATAAATATTATTTAAATATCGCCGAGCTTATTTTATTCATGGATAAAAATTAATCGAAATCCGAGCACTACAACTAATGATAACTGTTTCGGTTCGTACATCATTTCTAAAAAGTGTTCCTCAAAACCCCAACCACAGCAGATTAAATTGTGGCTCTAGAAGTACTATATCGCCAACTCAATGGGCTTACCTAGAAGGTTCTAGTCTACTACTGAGGTTATTGTTTGGATAAAGTAGAACTCGATAAGACAATTGATAATGGGTAGACAATTTACATAGAGAACTCCCATATGATTTACAGATAGAAACATCAATACACTACAAAGCAATAGGTCGGAAACACTGCCGACTACCACATCTATTACTACTACCATAAGACTATCAAGGCCCCCTAAGTTGGAAACGAATGGGAATTTAACTTTAGGCTAACGACTGGACAAACTGGCTACACGAATCCACCTGGGGGTGAAAAACCGAAACTTGTGCGCAAATCCCCAAATGTATGCTACCGGATGGCGAGAGAGGGTAAAAGAGGTAGGGGTTAGCGGGTTTGGGAGGATTGGATCTTTTTATCCGCCATGCAGGTAGCGTATATCCTAATTTTGATTTATCCCTCGCCTGTCTAGTGCTGAATACATGGGACCTTATGCCCAATTCAAACTTATGGGGGCCTTGATAGTCTTACGCTACTACACTAGGCATCCCACTTGGTTTAAAATGGTTAGGCTTACGCAGAGCCACGTAGCGTCCAACGCGAGAAGTGCATAAAATGCAGGATTTGGTTTGTTAAACAAACGATTTGCGTTTACTTGGCAAATGAAAATCTAGTAGATTAAAGACGCGACTTGGCTCTGTGTGAACTGAAAAGGCATTTTTTTAAACTCAAATATTGATCAATTGAATAAATGTAGGTCAAAAACTATAAACGAACAGTCAGTCTTGGCGAAACAGCGTGCGACTGCGTAAGATGGACGAGTCCAAGAAAAGGAAAGGTAAGAACAACGGAGATATAGGGGCTTGCCAGCATGACGTATAGATCGATTTACAATTTATAACGGGCAAAGACGACTTTAAAGGGGTAAAATTCATCCGAGGTAACGTGGTGATGGCGTTATTTGTTAGTAGATGGCGCTCTGATTGCAACATGACGTCATAATTTTTATTTTCAACGATTAGTTGAAAGTTTTCAGTTTTAGTGGAGAACGGTTTTGTAGAGATTTAAAATACAAAATTATCTTCCCTGATTGGATAGTTTAAAATCGTATTATGGTGCCATCTATGGCGAAGAGTGTTAACTACGGTTAAACGTAATTGTTAATTTAAATTTCAAAAATTATATACATAATAAAGTACTATAATTAGTAATTAATAACATTTTAAAAAAGTTTATTTTTCATAAACTTTATAGTGTCGCCATCTACCTCAAACATATTTAAATAGGAAGGTACCTCGGGTGGATTTCGACCCTTTTTGAATATTTCCCTGTAGGTAATATGTGAATGCGTCAATATAACACGTCACCCGTGCGTTTTCCAATTGGAATAGAAAAGATCAACAGCATGACAGCCATGGCCATAGGTACGGCGTGACGTCATGTCGTCAAGTCCCTATTTTAAAAAATCGAAATTTTCAATTTATTTCTTTATTTCAAAAATACTAATAGCCGAGCAAGTCACGCGAATAGCGAATCAAAATTTCCAACAAATTGATAAAAATCTCGAAGACGTACGGCGAAATTTAGCAACGGTGGAACGAATTCAGCGGGAAATAATTCGTAATTTCGACTTGATTGAGTGGGTACTGAACAGAATCGAAGTATTGACCAATTGTCTGGATGGGACCCAACGCCGGTTATACTTTCTCCCTCGAATAGGAGTTCATTTCCACTTGGTAAGAAAGTATATTGAAAAGCTGCAACACGATTTCGCCAACGCCAGTCAATTCAACCAAATCGCGGGGCAAAACCTACAAATATTGTGGCGAGATTTCGACATCGTTTACCCAAGTTGGCAAAACGACGTCCGAAGTGGCGCGGGATTGGTGGCGAAAAGCGACGAGACTTTGGTCGAATTTCTGAAAAGCCAGATACAGTCGGCGATGGATGACCATCAAGCTCAGGACGCAAATCTGTGTCGAAAAAAACTACGTATTAATAACGTTCTTGAGCTACAAGCTTCATTGAGGCGAAAGATTCACGCTGCTAACCATCCGAATGGAGAGCTGTGATTTCACTTGTGTACACAAATTTTATGTATTTAAGATAGTATATTCTATTTTCAATAGTCGTGGGGCTTTTTAAACGCCAACCAAGTATTTGTAATCTTCGACAAACAATAAACACATTATCTTTAAAACGATATTACCAATAGGTAAAACCATTTTGTAAATTTCCACACTCCGTTTCCGGAAGGGGTAGATTTCATAAATTAGTAACAGTTTCCTTCAGAATACCATCCGATGTTGCGTTTTTAACCAACATTTCGTAATATTGCAAATTGGCGAAGAAGACGTTGTGAACAATATGGTTTTCAGATAAACTAAAGGTAAGGTTTAGAGGATTAGAAACAAACGAGCAATTTGATAATCACGGAATTTGTCATAGATCTATAGTAAAATTACCTTCAAAAAGTGTCAAGATAAAATTGAATTCCCTGAATTCTAACAAATTCTTAAAATTCCCCGACCTTTCCCTGAAGTGTGCCAACCCTGTAAAATTTAGTACTCCCTTTGAGGATAGTAAAAGTCATAGGTATTCGAAAACACTTTGTAAATATAGTACGCTTCAGCTCTTTAATTCACGGTTCATCGGAAACTCCTCTTTTCGTCACGCGACTCGCGACTACCTGTCCGCTTCTCAAAATACGTGAATATGTACTGCTTTTGCGTTGAGTTTGCAAGTTTTCTCCCCACTGGTTTAAGGGGTTTTCCCCCGAGCTCTTCGGTTTCCCGATCCATAAAAACTTGTTGGGGTTAACGGCAATAGTTAGTGTAGGGAGCTGTTGGCTCGCGTGGCATGAGGGCTTCCCACCACCCTCCTACGCATTGTAACCCGGCCACCTGAATTAAAAGGCTTCAAAAGTCGCTTGAGGTGGTGCCTTGGGTATTAGCCTAGCTGATTATTATTATTATTATTATTATTATTAAAAAAAATTGTGTAACACCATAGTCCTCCGTTAAGACGTCATGTGTACCCTTATGAAAATGTTAGTACCAAGAAAAAATGAAAAATATCAGCTGACGTGGTCGGTTCCTTCGGTAAAATAGAAATCAAGCCGTATAAAAAACCAAATATTTCTGGTCTTATACCAATGTTTTTATTAAAGACATTATCGAACAAAACTCACCGGTCAGGGTTAAAAAGATTCTAAACCTTGATCTAACTTGGATGTTTGGAAACATTTGGAAACATCTTTGTCCCAGCCCGGAATGGAGTGGCTATATGCAAATAGCAACGAGCAATGATACAGAGTTTGAAATAAGCAAAGTCTTGATATAACCATTTGTAAATCTAAATCCAACGAATCTCTCTACAATCTACACTTCGCTTATATTCGCTCTCGAACAATGTCAAAGACATAAACAAAAGTCTCGCGTGGTAACTTTTGATCAGCCACTTTGTATTAAGGCTGCTGAAATGGTTTTGGGATTACCGGAAGAGCTATCAGCAATAGTGGTTCGGCTTGGAGGTTTTCATACGCTCATGTCATTCATGGGAGCTGTGGGCTACATAATGGCTGGTAGTGGATTATTAGAATTATGGGAGACAATCTATGCCAAAGCTTCGGTACGACATTTACTAAGTGGACACGCGTATTCCAGAACACTCAGAGCTCATTTCTTAACCCAAAAGACCATTGCACATGTTATGCTCGACTCTATTCCCGATATAGATGAAAGTCTGAGGGAAAATATCAGGTGAATCCACACCGAACTAAGGTTTAATGTAGTTACTATTGACGAAGTACAAGAGTGCTATGAAGTACAAACAATATCTAAAATTTTCCGAAATCGGAAAGAATATCTAAATAAGTCAGGTCGAACAGCTAAATTATGGCTTTTATATTTTGAACTCGTTGATATAATGCACTTGTTTGTAAGAGCCGAACGCACCGGAGTCTTTGCACTTATGCAGCGTTATAAAAATGCTTCCATACTTAACCGCGTCATCTGTATGTTCAACAGATGTCTGACCTAATTACTACCATGCCAGTGAAATAATATAATAATTTCTCTACAAACGGATATATTATCGTTAGACGCTCAAAGAAATCTTGGTTGGGAATATGGTCTGACATGACCATCGAACAAGTTCTGATGAGAGCGATGAAGGTATCTGGTGGGTTAACAAGTGGCCGTGGCCTAACGGAGAGCACAATTGCAAGATGGGTACTTACAACTCCAGTTTGTGCGTTAGTAAGCGAGGCCTTATAGAAGACTTTTGTGGAGTTACTGCATGAATGGTTAAAAGATCACTCACCGTTTATTATAGATTCTTCTCTTGTATCACTTTCGTCAAACTCCGTAGAAATGATCGGGTGAAGCCATTGGGAGCGATGAAAAATACAATTCGACTTGACGGGGAAGAGATAATAGTCAACCCACAACAACTATTCGGTAGCCAGTGCATTACAAACGCGGAGCTAATTTAGAGAAATATCTCCAGTTTGAGCTATCACCAATCGCCCCAGCCCTCTTCGATGAAGTTTCATTTAGGAAAACGATCAAAGCTGTCTTAGCTCAGGTAGTTACTAGAGCAGCTTCATACGTCGGATCCAACTGAAGTTGTTTTTAACCATTTCTTTGTAGGCGGTTGATTTTTGAATTAGCATCTCTACCACCAACAAGCGCAGCTGCAAAGCAGCATATATTTCGTGTTTATCACCAAATTCAAATTAGGTTTGGAAATAAAATTAACACCACAGATTGGGGCTGAAGACATATAGGTGTTGAAAACTAAAACCAAAACGCACTTGTAGATAGAGCTTAAATTAACTGGCAATTAAAGCGGACTGAAACACTCCAATCGCTGACTTCTTGACCTGACACGATGGGTTACGTAAGAATTAAAATAAATTTAAACCAAACCTCTTTAAAAACAAAACAACTACTTTATTTTATACAGGGTCTTTTTTTTTGCTCGGAAAAGTGTTTTTTTTCAAAAACTATTTATAGTACCGATTTCAAATTTGGAAGGTCAATTCTCTATACCGGGGGACATCAGTTTGAGAAATTTGAGCGTTTTCGGTAATGTTTTTCACCAATTTTGAAAAATTATTTTTCGACCACTAGGTGCGAGATAAAAAATTTCTATTATAAAGTTGTAGGCCGTCATCGAAAACCCTTAAAAATTGTTCACTCGACGAAAAACAATTTATTTATCAGTGAAAATTCGAGCTTGAAAAATTTACAAGTTGGTGAAGCCAAATTACGATTGTTTGAAACGATAATTGAAACCGAATTACCTAATCCAGTTGAAACTTTGGTTAAAAAAACGACCGGATTTAAAAAACACGAGGCTATAGGTCAATCCTAAACATGCATTGGGTATTTAAAGGAAAACTTTGGGAGATTATTATCAGTGTTTGATAATATTTCGAACAATGCCTCGTTATTCAGTAGCTGAGCGTACCGAGATAGTTGCCATTTACTATGGAGAAGCAGCGCAAAACCTTAGAAGAGTGACTGAAATCTTCGCAGAAAGACATCCAAATGGAGCACCATCTGTAAATACAGTAAGACGAGCAATTCACGATTTCAATCAATTTGGTAACTTGCAACCTAGGTTTCGCGGATTGGGTCAACCGGATTTAGACTTCGAGAACAATGTACTCGCGTACTTTGTGGCATATCCTCGTCACAGTTGCGCTAACGCCGCTGCTGATTTGGGTTGTTCTGCAAATCGTGTGTGGAAAATTCTTCGTAAGAATCGCTATCACCCATACAGAGCTACGCTCCACCAAGGACTAATTGACGGAGACCATCAAAGACGTTATGAATTTAGCAACTGGTTACTAAATGCTGTCCAAGAAGATAGACAATTTTTGCGCCATGTTTTGTTCTCCGACGAAGCGTCATTTTCTAGAGATGGGCTCTTTAATCATCAAAACAGCCATCTTTGGTCTGACATTAACCCACATTGGGGTTTTGAATATCATCACCAGGTTCAATTTGAACGGGTCAATGTTTGGGTTGGACTTGTTGGAAACCGTTTGATTGTTCCCTTTTTCCTGCCGACGAACCTCAACGGCCAAAGGTATTTACATTTTCTACAGAACGAACTGAGTGACGCAATCGACGACCTTCCATTGGCTGAAAGACGTCAGTTGTGGTTTCAGCAAGATGGCGCCCCTCCGCATTTTTCCCGGCAAGTAACTGAGCACCTCAACAACGAGTTTCCTGAAAGGTGGATAGGGAGAAATGGTCCAGTGCATTGGCCAGCAAGGTCACCTGACCTAACACCGCTGGATTATTTTCTCTGGGGATTCGTTAAAGCAAAGGTATACGCCACGCCCATTGAAACTAGGGAGGAACTCATTAGACGAATAATCAGTGCTTGCCGAGACGTCACACCAGAAATGGTAGAGAAAGCGTTTGAGAACTTAATTGTCCGCGCACAAACCTGTGTTGCAGCCAATGGTGATATTATTGAAAATGTTTTGTAAAAATTTATGTGAATAAAATATCTGCATTTAAAAACCAAACGTGTACATTTTTTCAAGTGTGAAAACTCTACTACGTTTGTATTAGACTTGTTCCCTTTTCAATTATCGTTTCAAACAATCGTAATTTGGCTTCACCAACTTGTAAATTTTTCAAGCTCGAATTTTCACTGATAAATAAATTGTTTTTCGTCGAGTGAACAATTTTTAAGGGTTTTCGATGACGGCCTACAACTTTATAATAGAAATTTTTTATCTCGCACCTAGTGGTCGAAAAATAATTTTTCAAAATTGGTGAAAAACATTACCGAAAACGCTCAAATTTCTCAAACTGATGTCCCCCGGTATAGAGAATTGACCTTCCAAATTTGAAATCGGTACTATAAATAGTTTTTGAAAAAAAAACACTTTTCCGAGCAAAAAAAAAGACCCTGTATATTAAACTTATTATTTACCATGGTGAATATTAGTAGAAATTATATATATTAAACTTATTATTTACCATGGTGAATATTAGTAGAAATTATGTTTAATTCAGAGAAAACGGCATGGTATTAGAAGATAAAACTTATTTTATACAAGACGTTTCGAGCCGAGGCTCTTCTTCAGTCGTTCGTTAGTTTTAATTTGATTTAAAATTTTACCACGCGCCATATTCAAGTTCTAATATCACGCGAGTAGAAGGTCAGCGTGTTAAAAAATAAACAAAAGTTTTACTGATTTTAACAATTTACGTGTGTAATAGAATCAATGTAACCGATAAATCCAAAGTATATGTAAGTCAGTGTGAATTATTAAAATATAAATATAAAATAAAATAAAATTTTAAATCACAATATTACCCCAATTAGTTACTTCTTGACATCCTTTATCTAAATTTAAATTACCTAGTTTACGAATATACAATCCTTCATAGAATTTTCTTTTGTACCAATTGGTTTCCCGTTTTAAAATTTTGTAATCATCCCATTTAATAGAGTGGTTTAACGTAGACCAAATATGTTTTGAAATTCCGTTATTCATATCGCCCTTAGCCACGCAAGATTTATGTTCACGTATCCTGTCTAAAATGGAACGTTTTGTTTCACCAATATACGTTTTTCCACATGAGCAAGGGATTTCATAAATAACGCCTCGAATGGCGGAATCTTCTATTTTAGGTTTTAAATGAGAAATTTGATTTTTTAGTATATTAGTGGTTTTTGATACTAAGTTTATTTTATAATTTTTCAAAATACGTTTAAGTTTCTCTGTGGTTTTAGGTATATAGGGTAAAACTAAAACCTCCTCTTTAGGTTTACTTTTCATATCAGAAGGCATGCTGATTAAGTTTCTGTCAAATATGGTTTCTATAAGTGTTTTTGGATAATCTGATTCAATTAACTGATTTTTAATTTTTAATTTATCCGCAATTGGGTTATCAGATATGGATTCAATATGGTGTTTTAAACCTTTTACGACTGATGTTTTTACATGGTTGGGGTGGTTTGAATTAAAGTTTAAAAAGGTTTTTGAATGAGTAGGCTTTTGGAATAATGAAAAGGTTAGTTTACCATTAACATTTTTAATAAATAGGTCTAAAAAGGAATTTCGTGGTTAACTTCTAGTTCAAGAGTGAAGTGAATAGAGTTATGTAAATTATTTAAATCATTGTGAAAAGTCGTTAATGAATCCAAGTCTCCCTTCCATACAAAAAATATATCATCCATAAAACGAAGCCAGCAAGCCAAATGATTTTTGTCCATGTCCGACCCAAAAATGGTATCCTCTAGATTTTCCACGAAGAGAATTGCTATAACCGGTGATAATGGATTCCCCATTGCTAGGCCGTCTTTTTGTTTATAAATTTGGGAATTAAAGTCAAAATAAGTACTATTTAAACATAATTCCGAAAGCTTAAGAATTGTATTGATTTTAAGAGGAGATCTTTGTAATAATAAATGATATGAAAAGTAAACCTAAAGAGGAGGTTTTAGTTTTACCCTATATACCTAAAACCACAGAGAAACTAGTATCAAAAACCACTAATATACTAAAAAATCAAATTTCTCATTTAAAACCTAAAATAGAAGATTCCGCCATTCGAGGCGTTATTTATGAAATCCCTTGCTCATGTGGAAAAACGTATATTGGTGAAACAAAACGTTCCATTTTAGACAGGATACGTGAACATAAATCTTGCGTGGCTAAGGGCGATATGAATAACGGAATTTCAAAACATATTTGGTCTACGTTAAACCACTCTATTAAATGGGATGATTACAAAATTTTAAAACGGGAAACCAATTGGTACAAAAGAAAATTCTATGAAGGATTGTATATTCGTAAACTAGGTAATTTAAATTTAGATAAAGGATGTCAAGAAGTAACTAATTGGGGTAATATTGTGATTTAAAATTTTATTTTATTTTATATTTATATTTTAATAATTCACACTGACTTACATATACTTTGGATTTATCGGTTACATTGATTCTATTACACACGTAAATTGTTAAAATCAGTAAAACTTTTGTTTATTTTTTAACACGCTGACCTTCTACTCGCGTGATATTAGAACTTGAATATGGCGCGTGGTAAAATTTTAAATCAAACGAACGACTGAAGAAGAGCCTCGGCTCGAAACGTCTTGTATAAAATAAGTTTTATCTTCTAATACCATGCCGTTTTCTCTGAATTAAACATAATTTCTACTTTATTTTAAACTGATTTTACTAACTCGTAAGTTCTTTAACTTCTTTTACTAAATGCCCTAAAACAAGGGGCGCTTAACTTGGAGACGGCTGCAGTCGCTCCTTTCTGGACTGAAACTCTTCTGATTTCTAACGGTTTTCCTTTTTTCTTTCTTAACAATGACCCTAACGGCCAGTTATCCCTCTTTTGGATGGTCGACACTTTGCCCACATTCCCTTTCATTTTCTCAACATGAGGAAACAACTCCCTCTAACTACTTGGGGAATTTCCACACTTCACTTTTTTCGCTTCTCTTCATAGGGGGGCTATAAGCTATTTCATTAACAAAAGGTATTGGCCCAAATGGCGCCTACAAAATACGTGGGGAAATACTGATAACTAAAATGACAAATACATACAATACACTACCGAAATTACAAATATTACAAAATTAAATTCAACATAACAATACACTAATTTACCTATATACATTAAAATTATTAGTTTACATTTAATTAATTAATTAAATTCAAAAACAATTTAATAGAATCGAGATTTAACAACAGGCACTGAACTCAACCCTATAAATTCCACCCTAGAACCAGCCCCGCAAGAGCTTCTGCAAAGATGTGTGCGATTTAAAATGTGAATGTCGAAAAATTGGCCTTGTATGTAGTGATGTGAATTTACCGGTAAAAATAAAAACGGTAAATTTACCATTAACTTTTTTATTTAATCAAAATAATGGTTTAATTTTACCAGAAGCCTTAGGTTACATTAAACTTAGAGAAACCTCCTAGATAACCCCTTAGAAATACATTTACATGTATGGAACGTAAAATCACAGTGCCGGAAATTCGGAGTCTTTAACAGAGGAAAATGATTTGGTTTTCAGGTCCAATGTAAAAAAATTGTTTCTTCTTTTATTAAAAGTTTAACAAAATATTTTTGGGTGTTTTTTGCTTTATGAAAATAATTGGTAATTTGGTAAATTTTACCATTACCGGTAAATTTACCTCGGTTATTAAAGCAACAGTCGGCTCTATCGTTGCCACCAGTATTATGATCGGGAATTTGTTATTTGAGATGGCTGTGAAATGTGAATCTATCCGATTCTTCGAAAAACGCGACTTTACTGGAGAGCGTGGTGCCATCTATTAATGGTAAAGGAAGCTAAAATTCAAAATATCGAAACAATAACGTCATCCGCGAACCATTGTAGAGTATTATAATTAGAGAACTTATACTCTTTTTAGTGGACTTTAACCTAAATTATATATCCCTTATAAAATGTATTGTTAAAAATTACTATAATTTAGGTTATTGCCAAATTTACAAACGAGCCAATCAACGTGAGGGGTACTTTTATGTCCGGCTTTTTGGGTCAAAATGTAGCGTAAGCATCTTTATTGGATTTCTACACAAGCGACATCTTTTGAAAAAAGAGCCGACACTTGCTTTAAATATTCACTAGATTTGACAAAATTTATGAAATTAAAAAAAAACCAATACAATAAAATATTTATTTAGGCGTTGTTCGAATTCGGTTAAGTTTGCAGGGCTGCAATCTTGATTTCAACTAAACTGAAAAATCACACAATATTAACGATGAATTATGGGTATACTAGCTTTAATACCCGGCTTCGCCCGGGGTCTGATTTGTATGTAAAAAAGGTAAACGCAGTAGCAAAAAGTGATCGTAGCAAAAACGTAACACACGTAACACGCGTAGCAAAAAGTCTTGAACTACTTAACCTTTCTATAAAGTCATTACGCTTGCCGAACTTGTTTTAATGTATCGCTTTCGTCACCAGATACGTAGGAGTTCAGTTCAGTTTTGAAGGTTAGATCTTTATGGAAAGGGCGACTCGTCGAATTTTAATTGGCTATCATAGTGAAACGTCACTTCTACGTCACGAGTGACGCGCCCGATACATCTAAACAAGACATCCAATGTTACTTTATAGAAAGGCCCAATTAATAACCATGTCAGGTATTTGGAATAAGCCGCGTTTAATTGGAAATCAGGAACTGAACATTGAGTTAAAATTTCAAAGCCGTTCTCGAGTTTTTAGGAACATGACATACAAATAAATACATAAAAGGAAAAACTTTTAGTTTTATGTAAATATGAATGTTTCTCGTGTTTTGGATAACTAGGGTATTTTTTGTCCGAAAAAGGCCAATTTAATTTTCTGTAATGTACAGTAAGCGCTGTCACACAAGCTGTTCACGAGAAAATAAGAAGTGCTCTCCAACAGTTTGGCGTTAATTATTATCAATTCATTTTATCATTATCCTTTAACTTATATAAAACTTTGGTTTTCATGCTTTTAAAAGTATTTTTAAGTACGCATATATTATATGATAAAATTACACGAGTTTTACATAAAAATAATAGTTTTAAAGGTGTTTACTGCAGAAAATACAAAATTTCAATACAATCGCGTGCTCTATTGGAGCTCGAAGCTCGAAGGGTTACTCCACAAAAAAACAAAGGGTTGTCACTGAAACATCACATATATTTGACAAATATGGGACAAAATAGTGTCCGCAACATAGTTGTACGACGTTTCGTGTAAGAATGGAACGAGTTTCGTTCTATACAAAGGTCATAAACGCGTTCAATATTAGTTATCAAAATGTGCATTGACTGATATCATATGTAACATAATTCCTCATAAGTATGCTACTAGCTCTATCTATTCACTAACGGTTTCTTTCACAGATATTGCGTCATCCGTACCCTAAGTTATATTTGACGTCATCGAATCTCAAATGCCGATTAGGCCGTCGCACAATTAGCTCTACGTCTGATAAACCGACGGCCATTATTTTAGTAAACCAACCGGTTTGAACAACCAAGGCTTAGGAGCTAAAATTAACTACAATATAGTGTCAAGTTCTGTTAATGTAATTAATTGGCAAATTAATGAAGTTCTCGGAGACTCACGTTCTAAAATAAATTTGCATTGACAAATAAAAGAAGCAGGTTTATTGGAAAAAATAGTTGAAATTCAGGTTGAGCTTTTCTGGCGCATCTACAAGGAAGGAAAATTAGCTAAAAGGTCAGGGAAAAGTCAGGGAAATTAATTTTCAAAGATGAAGACGTGCTCGCGTTTTACCTCTCCAAGGCCTCAAGCCTACCGCCGCGTATGAGCAATCTCTTCGATGCCACGAGAAGCTAAAAACTTGAAAAGTGGAACGCAGGGACACCCAGGTAGCAAAATCTCGTTGATAAACCGTTTGTGAATCGTTGAAACTATGTTGAGAGATAAACGTTATGAAATGGTTGACGATGTCACCAAAATAGACGGTTTATAAAACGGTTGATCTTTTAATTCTAACAGAAACCCAAGTATAAACGTTATATGATTAACGTTTATTTAACGTATATATTAAACGAAAACCAAACTATTAAATGATGTCAAATTCATCAAGTGTTAACGTTGTAGGATTAACGTCTATTAAACGTCAATATGAGATGATTGTAACACTATTAAAAGATGCAAAATGAACCAAGTTTAAATGTTATAGGACTAACGTCGATTCATAGAAACTACAAGAGGAATAGAAAGAGTCGATGAATTGTGTTACGGGCAAAAGGTTCTCCGTTCATTTCCGCTTGAATCTAATTGGCCGTCATTTCTAACGCTTTTTTTTATTGGACCAGAGATAACCGGAAATGAAGTGATAACCTTTTGCCCGTGTCATCTTAGTAAAGCACGTACAAAGGCAGGGCCTTCTATTCCTGTGATAGTTTATATGGTCGATTAAATGTCGATATTAAACATTTAAACAATTCCCGGGTAGCAAAATTTCGTTGATTAACGGTTGTAAAACGGTTACAAACTTGTTGTTAAAAAAACGTTATGAAATCGTCAACAATGTCCGGCAATAAAACGACAGATAAAACTGGTGAAAAAACGTTATGAACAACTTTATACTCACCAAATATCCACGATATTAATTTTAACGTCTTTAGAACGTCTCTATTAACATGTTTTTGTAACGTGATACCAATTTAAACAAAAACGTTATGAATCCGTTGAAAAAGTCTGGCAATTAAACGATGTTTAAAACGGTTGAAGAAACGTCACACTCACAGAATAACGACGATATTTTATTTTAACGGCTTTTAAATACAATAAAAAAACCATAAAATGAAATTTACAAAAACTTTTTTTTTAACTTTTACAACAAAATATTTTTTTTGCTTAAGTTATTTCACTTAACCACAGTTGACCCTGTGGTAGATTTTAACATCAAATGCTAGTTAATAAAATCAAATGATTGCTTTTAACACTAGGCGTATTTTAAAGAAGGTACTTTTGTTTCAATTTGTTTATTAAGTATCAGATCCTTTTTATGAAGATTTTAATATCAGGTTACTTTTTATATAACTTTTAAAACGAGGTAGTTTCTATTTAGTCATTTTCTATTTAGTCGACAAAACTTTCTAGGTTGAGGTCAATACGGTACTCGTTATCACAGCATGCACATTTTAACCATAACAAAACACTTTACCAAAATCAATCTTAGATAAATGGAATCGTTAGTCTAAATGCAGAAAAAACTAAACGATTAGCTAGTTGAGATCAAATTTTGAATTTCTTAAAAAATATATATTTTTGCAGAACAAATATTCTCAAAACCATTATCTATTAAAACAAACTTTTATAAAAAAAATTACTTAGAAACTGTCCATTCACGTGGTGTTTCAAAAAGGTTTGGTATGATTTAATAAAAATACTAAAAAAATTAGCGACAGTCTTGTACGCCTAATTAAATATTAAAAAAAAAACACATTAACAAAACAAGAATCTTGCAATAAGCCTGGTTTTATCTAGCCCATGTATAATAAGAGCTTGAGCATTAGCTGTCTTTGCTGCATTTTCAGTAGGATCTGTTGGTTCTTTCGATTCAGTCAAAGATGATTCTGAAGTTACTGTAGAGCTCACGGGGGTACTAGAAAGCTGTTTTCGGCTCTTCAAACGAGTCTTGGAATATTTTAATCGCAGCTGCAATTACAAACTCATCCGCTTTGTTAAAGCACTCGTTTGACCGTACTGCAGCTATAAAACAAAAAATTTACTTGCAAAAATATTTAATGTAAGAAATACAGTTGATTAAAATTACCAATAACAACATCTTTCAGAAGTAGGGTTATAAAACCCATTTTGTTATGACCAGCCTAGTTTAACTGACCAACCTCATTATCTAACCACTTCAAAGCTTTAAATATCACCTTAAAATATCAATTGGGAAAACTATACTTTTGAAAACTAGACTAGCCCCTTCTGTTTTGAAAGAAATTACTTGAATGTCACAAATCAAAAACATAAAATATGGGTTAATCCATTTTAATAATATTTTATAATAAATTTAACTGACCAACCTCATTATCTAACCCCTTCAAAGCTCTTAATTTCACCTTAAAATATCAATTGGGAAAACTGTACTTTTGAAAACTTGACTAACCCCTGTTGTTTTGAAAGAAATTACTTGAATGTCGCAAATCAAAAACATAAAATATGGGTTAATCCATTTAACTAATATTTTATAATAAATTTAACTGACCAACCTCATTATCTAACCCCTTCAAAGCTCTAAATTTCACCTTAAAATATCAATTTTGAACACTGTACTTACGAAAACTTGACTAACCCCTGCTGTTTTGAAAGAAATTACCTTTCCGGTTTTCGGTAATAAGGAACTGAATCATCGGGCAGAAAATAAACTTAAAATACCAAAAAATTGAATTCTTGTACTAACAAATTTCTTATTACGTGCAAACCATATTAAAATATTTAGAGAATACCAGTTACTGAGGAAAGCTTTTTGCGCCGTTAGAAATTTCAATTCCGGATAAAAACCGTTAACAGGGTTGTCATACGTAAAACTCAATTTTTATTGGATGGCAGTTAAGTCGGCTGTACTTACGTAATATGGTGGGAATATTCAATTTATTATTAAATAAGTAAATAATTTATTTAAATCTACCTAATTAATTAAATAATAAATCTACCTAATTAATTAAATAATATTTGATTTATTTTAATAACAAGAATTTCCTGAATTAAACCAAATTTTATTGTCAGAATAATCTGCTACTTTAAGGTGGACATTTAGGCAAGTTCAGTTGGCTGCTGGCAATTCTATTAAGTAAATTTGTGGGTAATTTTTGTCAAAAGTGCGGTCACAATAATATCAATATAGTTCATATTTACACTAAAAGATAAAGAATGTAGCATTGTTGTTGCCTGCAGGTTCGGCTCATAAGGCGGCCAAATTTATGCCCCCAAGCATTTGAGCTACGCTAAATGTTTTGGTATATTTTTTTAACGAAGACCCTTTCGCCTCCTCTACGATTGTCTGTAGTAAAAACGTTAGCAAAACGTTTTGATTTTAATATGAAATAACGAAAACGTTACGATCTATGTTAAACGATAATATGACGTTACATGGACGTTAACATTTATGCAGTGGATAAGTTGTGAAATATTCACTTATTTTCAACGTCGAATATAAAGTTATTAAAAACGAGAAAACGTCAATTTGACCACAAAACCACAAATCCACGAACGTGAAACGTTTCGTTGCTACCCGGGGCATTAGACAACAAGATGGGGTACCAAGTATTTCCCAGGGAAGGCAGTTTCTTCCCTTAGAAACATATCTTTAACAAAACAGTACAGGCAAAAGCGCCAGTGCCAAACACCGTCACTTTCAGGTCGAAAATACAACCTTGGAGGAATAAAACAAGTATACAGGAGTTGCGGAGAGCTGCGAAATTGGTTTCGTCAGTGACCGTGAACTCGCGCGAGACGGAGGGGTTCAAACGCGACTAGCGCCAACTGCATACGGAATTTTGCAACTATTATCGTTTTATATCATTGTTTTCGCGTCGTCTGGTTTGTTTTATTCCTCCAAACAAATACGAGTCATTTTGGAAAAAGGCGCAAAGAATTTAGAAATGTTTCAAAACAAACCAGACGACGTGAAAACAATGCTATAAAATGATAATAGTTGCAAAATTCCGTATGCAGTTGGCGCTAGTCGCGTTTGAACCCCTCCGTCTCGCTCGAGTTCACGGTCACTGACGTAACCGATTTCGCAGCTCTCCGCAACTCCTGTATACTTGTTTTATTCCTCCAAGATACAACGCTGCCATAACTCTCCACGCAATTTTACGTTGATTACACAATAATTTGCCTTTTAAAATACGGCCTAGTGTCTATAGAAGAAGGCTTTTAAAAACATTACTACACTTTAAGCGTTTTTCGTGTTCAGGGCCAAAGAATGAAGAAACTCGGTCTTTTGGCTAAGACCAAAGTGTAGTATCTTGTGTATAGCGGGTATACCTAATTATTAAAATAATCCAATTAATTAAGGATGTTTTGCCGACAGTAACCGTCGAAAACCACAGTCAGGGTACCATGAGATAGTATACCTAATGTGGTCGACCGTAGTTGAAAACTGTAGATTCCTATCGAGGACAAACAAACATATAAATAAAGTTTATATTTAGTTAAATATTAACCACTTCTATAACATGTTTTAATTAGAATATTCTTATTAAAACATGTTTAAGAAGTGGTTAATATTTAACTAAATATAAACTTTTATTATTAGTGGATTAAAAAATTAGTTGATAGCTAACAAACATAAAAACGTCTCATGTTTGCCAAAAGATATACCCTTAAAAAAGTTAAATAATAATAATATAACGTTATTTTAACCTAAATATCCATATTAAAAGTGACGTTTTTGAATGTGGTGAATCTAATTTAAATAACGTGGTTTTTTCAACCTAACTATTTTGATAAAAACATGAGTTCTAAAAGAGGTCAATATTTTACTAAATATAAACATGTATAATAAGTGGGATAATAACCATTAAACGTTATTTTGACCTTAAACCAAATATTGACCATTTTACAAACGTTATTTTGCTACATTTTTTGACAATTGGAACAATATTCAAGTCAGTGGATTTCATGGTCAACACATCTTCAGTGGATACAGTATCTAGTGATGTCACTAATGAAACTTCAAAGAAGGATACTTCAAAAGAAACTACACCAACTATATATGGCTATTTAGAGAAAACAAAAGTAACATCTAAAGTTCTAAAGTTCTAAAGTATTTTATTCCGGCAAAAGGCGATGCCCATCACGCCAGAGGGCTGTACAGTAGTTTGCAAGGTAAATTTATAAAACAATGGGATCAAAGAGTATATACAGGAAAATTTACACAGGATAATGAGATCAGGTTAAATAAGCGCTTAGCTCGCGGGCGAACTTTGAGCGGTCCACAATGCATTTGAGTTGGTCCGGAAGGGTATTCCATTCCTTGAGTGACGAAGGAACGAAAGAGTGCCGTCGAGTTGAAGTTGAGGTATTGTGGGCTTTGAGGCTTGTCAACAAGAGACAAACTTTTCACTCCGTGAATGATGATAATGACCTATTCCAAAGAATGTTCCCCGATAGTAAGATTGCTCAGGAGTTTGCTATGAAGGAAAATAAAGCAAAATCCATGATAGCTTATGGATCCTTACTTTCACGACCAACTCAGGAATTCATTAGATGGAGTTGATTCCTATGTAATATGGTTCGACGAAGCACTAAATAAAATTTCATAAAGAGGCCAAATGAACATCCACATAAGGTTTTGGGATGAAGGTCTTGATCGGGTGTCAACTATATATTTGAATTCAGTGTTTTTGGGACCCGCCACAGCGCAAGATATACTGGCCAAGTTTAAAGAGGGTACTTCGCCTTTGGATATAGATAATATTTTTCAAATAAGCAAATTAAGCATGGATGGTCCAAATGTAAATTGGTCATTTTTGAAGCAATTAAAAGCGGAAAAAGAGGTCGAACCCAACGACCGCAAGATTTTGGACTTATGATCCTGTGGGCTAAACGTATTAAACGAAGCTTTACAAACAGGACATAAGGCTGTAAAATGGAACGTTACATCTTTTTTAAGAGCTATATACCAATTGTTAAAGGACACTCCAGCAAGACGAGCCGATTACACTGCAATTACTGGTTCAACAACGTTTCCCCAGAAATTTTGCGCGATTTGATGGGTAGAAAATGCGTGTTGTGCCGACAAAGCCATTTAAGTTTACCACAATATTAAGAAATACGTTTGTTCTGCTAAATTGCCTGCAAATGTCTCTATTACTAATGTTAAGAATGGGGTCGATGATCCTTTGATGTTACCCAAATTGGCATTCTTCAAAACGATAACGAGTGATCTTGAACCTTTTTTACGACGTTTTCAAAGTGATAAACCTCTTGAGCCTTACTTATATTCTGCATCCCTTCTAGAAGTTGTCCATATGTTGCTAAGAAGATGTGTTATGCCTGACGTTATAGAAAACAACAAAACAGCAGCGAAACTAATGAAAATAGACTTGTCTAACAAAGAGTTCTCGCTCGCTCCTGCGAAAGTTGACATAGGTTTCGGGGCGTCTTCGCAACTTGTCAAAGCTAAGGGCCTTAGTGATCGTCAAAAGTTGGAATTTAGGATGGAATGCAGAAACTTTGTTGTTGCCACAACCAAAAAAATACCTGAAAGGTCACCTCTCAAATACAACTTATTAAACAAAATTGCTGAAGAAAGGTTTAAGACTGGTTTAAAGGATTTACTTATTAGTAACTGGATTGAAGAAGGCGTGGTTGAACGAGCATCCCAGCAATTTTCCGTATTTTGCAAGGCCTCAACCTCCAAAACCGAACTAAAGGACCAATTTCATTTTTTTTTACAGCAGAAGGACGACGAAAGCAAAGGAGAAAATACGCTTGATGTTTTCTTCTTAAAACCCATGTCAGAGTCCAAATATAAAGATCTTTGGACTGTCACCAAACTAATCTTGACCATTTCGCATGGCAATGCCATTGTCGAAAGTGGATTTTCCATTAACAAGGGAATGTTAGTTGAGAACCTCCATGAAGATTCACTCAAGGAACTTCGACAAGTCAACGACGGTATCTGTGCTGCCGGTGGCTTGAACAACGTTATTGTAGATTCAAGAATGCTTAGCTTCGTAAAAGGCGCCAGAACCAAGTATGAAATTGCTTTGAAAAATAATGTTGAAAAGGATAAGAAAAGTGAAGAAGCTAAGGAAGCAAAGAAAAGAAAGCTTAAGCTTTAAAAGCAAAAAGGCAAAAGCTTTCAGTTGCACGTTCATTAGAAGACGAAGAACTGGATAAAAATATCCAAAAAATAGCATTAGAAATTTATAGTATTGAGGGAAGTGTGTCTACTCTATAGTTCGTTGGATGGCGCTGCAAAGTTGAAGGGGGCTATACTTGCAACAATACATATAAATCTTCAGTATCACAGCGCAATCCCTACGGCCATAGTCGGTAAGCATGTCCCTCCAGGCATATCTTAAAAATCGTGATTAAAAAGTTCCTATGTATTATTACAACTGATAAACAGATCCTATAACTTCATTTTCTCGAGCGATACTGTAATATTTTTTTTCTCAAAAAATGATAATTCTAGTCTACTTGTGATAACACTTAAATGTTCAAGTTTTCTAAACCTAAAAAATAAATATTTTTAAAGATTTTATCTCAAATCTATAATTTATTGCTCTGGAAATTATCAAAAAAGGTCAGGGAAATTTGTAAAAATTGGTCAGGGAAAACCTGGAAATGTCAGGGAAATTCATTTCAAATTTTTTACTACAGGACTCGCAATTCTATACTAAGCTCCCGTAGAGTATTTCTCTTCGAACGGGGATCTAATCTAAGATTTTTGCCACACGCGGCGTGACCGAGCTAGAGGTCCTCTAAGTAGACGACGCGTTTTTTCCATAATGGGCCTAATGGCGTAATCCGGGCAGTGATGGGCGCGCTCGTATCTTTGGATACTTTTAGGATACGAGATGATACTTTATCCGAAAAATAAAAATAAAAATATACGATTTTGATATGATCTTCTACATTGCAAAATGATCGCGATAGAATTTTGAAGAAAAAAACTCGGCAGCGAACTATATTTGAAAAGATTCTTCTCTTACCTAGCCTAGCGAAAAAAAGAGCGGGAATAGAGCTAGTGCTTCCATTTGTTGTATTAGAAATTACACGATAGATTTTTTCTGGTTACTCTTCAATTTTGTTCGTATTTGAGAGGAAATATTTTAACGCCATCTAGATATGCCGATATACAATTATTTGAGCGGCGAACATCTCTCACGTGATACCGAAATATAGCCAAACCCGAAACACTGTTAAGTGATAGAAGGGAGAGGAGCGGTCAACGGTCGCGCGGTTTTTCTGCTGGGGGAGGGGGGATCATTCGCTCTATCACTAGGCAGACAGAAGAGGGAAAGCAAAGACTGATTCTAGCAATAAGAAGCTGCGCCGCGCAGCCTGAAAGGCGATTTCAAAACTAAAACCAAAACTCTCAAAAGTTATTGTTCCCACCGTCCCAACTCCCACGCAGTTAGAGTGTCACGTGTGTTGCAAACTGGCAGTGTGGGCTGTGGCGATGCAATAGCTTTATTTATTTTCCATAATCAAAATTAAAATCGATTCTAATCCATAAAATTAAAATCGATTCTAATCCATAAAATTAAAATCAAATGTTGGAGGGTTTACTACTAAATTAATAATCAAAAGATAAAAATTGAAATATTCATTTTAATACTTCGAACTTTTGATATGAAAATTTTTTATTCTACTTTCTCGTGAAACGTACTTGAAATATTTTTAAATATACTTTTCAAAATAATGAAAACTAAAGAAGTATTTGAAATGATACTTATCTAAATCTTTAAAGATTTCTATTGATATTTTTCAGGCAAGGGCAAAAAAGAATTGAAAATAATTGAAACTCTCATATCTTAAAAAGAAATTTGAAAGATCGTGAAAAATCAAAGGGCCAAAACTAAATAAAATGAAAGATTGTGAATGATTTTGTCGAAATCTATGCTCAAAAATATCAAAAATAAAATGATATTTTATAGAAATTTCAGAGGGAAAAAATTGATAGTATAGTATAGCTGCTGCCATCTATGTAAAAAGATACGAAAAAGATAGATATAATTTTTTTTGTGCAACACTGAATCCGGGGCATTATTTTGGTTTTGTAATGTCCATACGTAACTAGTCAAAGATGTCAGATAAATATTATGGCGGAAAAACATTAAAAGAACTCAGAGAAGAGTTGGAAAAGCGAGGGGCAAAGGTTTTAGGTCGAAAAAAGGATCTAGTCGAACGGTAAGTGATATTAAAGGTTTGAAATTTATCTCTGAGTTCTAAGCCTTGCTTATATGATGCATTTTTACAGGCTTTTAAGTTATGACAGAAACTCTAATTTTGGGAATGAGTTGAAAGAAAATATTAAAGATGATTATGTTATGGATATGCCTGATACCTCAAAGTTTATGGACATTAACGCAAATTCAAACCTGCCATTTATGAATATGGAGGCAATAAAGACCTACCTATTAGAAAAAGAAATTCCTGATATACCAGATAGTGCAACACAAATGTAGCATAATAGGTATTTAGTGGTTTTAAGAAGTTGTTCCATGACAGAACCTAAATACAACAAGACCTTTTGGTTTTTAAAAGCAATTTTTAGGGCTGAAATGAAAAGATACGTACTCTATGGTGTTAATGTTAAACTAGATATTCATGGTGTGGTTAATGAATGTCATTGCGAATGCACAGTAGGCCATGGTCCAAGAGCAGCTTGTAAGCATATTATCATAGTTTTTTTTAGCTGTGGCCGACTTCAGCATTAATAAGTCGGTAAAGGTGTCACAGAGTAAAACAGAACAACTTCAAGATTTTCATAAACCCAAGCGAAAATACTGTGGCTCTCCAGTAAAAGCCAAAGATTTGCCTTTAAAACGATTTCTAGAGAATGGTGAAACCACTTTGAAAAATTTGGAGTACATGAACTATGATCCACGATTGCCCATATTTAAACATTCCCCAGGGTATAATGATTATATTAGAAACGTAAGCATAAATTTTGCTTATAATGAACCTAAATTTCCCATTTTGCAAATGTACATGCCTGCCGCTATGAGAGACTTTGAAAAGGATCATGACTACTTGGAAGATATGTTGTCTGACATATGTTTAGAGAAGCTTTGCATAACCAAAATAAGTAAAGACCAAATAAAAGGTATAGAATTGAAAACCAGAAATCAATCTAATTCGAAAGACTGGGAGCAAGAAAGAGCTTTAAGACTCACAGCTTCAAAGTTTGGGACCATCTGCAAATTATCTGACAGAAGGGACATACCTAAATTGGTAGATTCCATAATTAACCCGACAAAATTTAATACTAGAGTTTTACTACATGGTAGGCGTTACGAAAATTATGCCATTGAAAGATATATGGAAGTAACTGATAAAGTTGTTGAAAAATGTGGACTTTTTGTATCGGAAAACTACGCCTTCATTGGGGCTTCTCCTGATGGATTGATAGGAGATGATACAGTCATTGAAGTAAAATGCCCATATACTTCACGAAACAATGTCATAAATGAGCAAACTGTTCCCTATTTGGAACTTGTAGATGAAGTTTTGATGCTAAAGAAGACGTCCGATTATTATTACCAGTGCCAAGGTCAACTGATGGTTACAGGCAGAGAAGCTTGTGAATTTGTGATATTTACATTCAAAGGTTTTGCTATCATTAGCATAGAGCGAGATGAAGACTTCATAAGCAAAATGTGTGATACTTTAGTGAAATTTTTTGAAGATTATCTAAAGCCAGCTTTAAAAAATAAATATTTTTACCTGAACTAATCGTTTTAAATGTGATATTTACTTTAAACAAAAGAACTGTACAGTTAAAAATGGCATTCCTTTTTATAAATAAAATCTGAAGTTCCTACTAAATATAAATGTAAATTAAATAAAGAATTTCAAAACCAACTAATTTATTATATTTGTTATACAAATTTCATCGATACTGCTGTGTATAAGGAACATTTATTTCTTCGAAATGAAATAAAACAAACAATTTTTAAACTTTACTAAAATTAAATACTAAAAATATGAGATCTTAAACATAAATACGCAGATAAATATTACAGGCATGGTTGTATATGAATATTACCAAAAGTGAAAAGGACTTCAAGTATCGAAGTCTTATCCGCTTTTGATATTGTCATGAATTTATTCATACACAACCATAGTTATGTGAATAACACTTAAAAAAAGAAGCCACTTAAAGAGTGTGAAAGGCTTGTTCTTAATGACATGGCGAATCATATTTGACTTAAGCATGTTTACTAATAATACATTTTCTGAAATTACAAAGCATTGAGCAAACAAAACATATTTCTGAACCAAGCTGTGTTTGATATATTGTTAGTGGCCAGCCTAAAATCTTGTATGTTTTGCTTAAGCCTATTAATCGTTCAATATGAACCCGCTTACTCCCAATTTTACGGTCCTTAACAACATTAACGCCTGGAAGTTGGTTCATATTCTTAACCATTGTTGGCATATTAATTTTAATATTTATGTGAGCAAATAAATCTTGAACATTAAATCCTCGGTCACACATTATTTCATCATGTTCACTAACGATGTCTAATAGTTCACTTCGCTCTAAGATGCTTCGATCTGAAGCAGATCCACCATAGCAAGGAGACACATAACTAATAAGGCCTCCAGGACTAGCTCCTACAAGAATCTTTAGAGTGTTCCTGTTCTTATAAGTAGAAAAAGTAATTTGTTGGGCCAATGGAGCACCGGGTTTTTGTATAGGTATTTCAGTCCCATCAATGATAGTTCTAGTGTTAGGGAACGTTTTTTGGAAATCAGTCGGCATAAAAAATGAAATCATTTCTTTGGATGGCCAGATATTAATCTCCTTCCATTGATGAAACATAAAATTTAAACACGTGACTATTATATTTCCCACTGTTATTTCAGCTGTTCAAAAATTGAGAGCCAGTTCAAAGTCAGCAATATTTCTTCTCAATTTGATAAGTACCATAAAAAACTGGTCTTCAATAGAAAAAACATCACATAGCCCTCTTTTGTAATTCAAATGGTAAACAGCTGGAAGTAGAGTTTTCAAAATGAAACTAAACTTCCTGTAGGATTCCAAGCCAGTATAATAGTGAATTGCTGCATCGTGTTCCCTAAACTTCTTGATTCCAAAACTTGGTAATATATTAGTTTGGATGCCAATATTATTTGTATTTTAAGGATAAACTATATTTTCTGGGTTTGTGGGGTAAGTTTGATCACCACTCATTTCCATCTGTACAGTCTCGGTAGTATTTTGAATTTCAACCTCCATGGCACACCACTTATCCCTTATAATATTATCACTTTCAGCCAAATTGACTACCATCATATCAAAGCCAACTGATTTTGGTACTCCAGAATTTTGGTGGTTATCTCCCTTATCCCAATAATTGATCTGAAATAAATCGAAATTTTAAAATAATTTAAATACACAATAAAGGAGAACATTTAACGGCTGAATGTGAGGTTTTTTCAGCAATAAAACAACTATACCGTTAAACCTAATGACATATCTTGTGTAAGCCAGCCAACCCTGCAATTTGTTTTTGATAAAAATTTCACTGATAATTCCAGGTAGACAGTTGCATAATATAAGAGAAGCAGTTTGGGCTTCAATATAAGATTAGTGCAAACTTTCTCAACCCTGACCAATTTCCCTGATTTTTTGTCAATAATTTAATTTCCTGATTTTTCCCGAATTCCAGGTTTGTATAACCCCTGCCTAAATAACATATCTTTACCATTTTAAAAATCGCTACTACTCTCCAGCAAAATGCCGTAAACAGACAAATAGCGGAAAAGAAAAATTATAATTTTTATTTAAGCAAATAAATGAAGTGATGTCACAACTTCTTCTCTGCTGTCTCCCTGTAATAACTTAACCTAAAATACTGTCAATCTGGGAATTTCATAATTCATTAAAATAGAATTACATAGTTATCAGCAAATGATTAATTTAATAAAAAAAATACTGAAACTTTTACAATCGAAACAAGGCGCACATTTAGTCACTCCCGAAAAAAAGAAATAATTATCTTTTTAATTGCAACAGAAAATATATGTAAATTACCTTGTATGAGATTTCTCCAAGGATATGACAGTTAGTTTTTTTCTTTTTATTTTAGAAATATCTTCGTTAACATAATTTTCTTCGAAAGGAAAATTAGTAGGAACTACGTTCTTTTTCAATATTTGTCGCTCAGGCTTGCGATCTATTGAACACTGAGAGAAAAAACCGTAGTTTTAACAGAACATTTTTACATGAAAATATGATGCAACACGTTGACAGAATAGTCCTGTAAATATTACCGGGTTTTGGTATTTTTTAAAGAGAATATTTACAGGAATAACGTGTATTCTTTAAGAAAGGTATTTACCGTAAAAAGTACCGAAGAGGTACGTAAAAACCTTTAGCACACTTTAAATCTGTATAAATTACAGGGAAAATGTCTGTGAAATTGTCAGTGCACTTGCAAAATTAACATAAATATAATGCTTTCGCTAAGTAAGTTAGCTTACGTTAAAAGTACAGTTTGATGTCGTAAATACGTTTTATGGTATTGAAAACTGTAAGTTTTACATATATGGGAAGCTAAAATATACATGTTTGAAGGGAAAAATTCACAAGTTCATAACGAGAACTTTTAATGAAAAATCAATTTTAAATATTTTAGACCACATTTATTACATAACACCATAAGTTTATTTTCGCAACGCTATTTTTTAATGACAGTATGTTTTTCTAATAAAAATATATTTTAAAGGTAAAAGTATACTCTTACTTTTACCAATTAATAATAAACTATTCAGTTAGGGGGGCTCAGGTGGCACGTGTATATACAATTTATGTATTTTATTTGTTTCCATTGTGTGCCCCCTCCGAAATGAAATCCCGGCTACGCTACTGGTTGGAATGTTCCATTTATTATTCTAAGCGCTCACTTAAATCCCAAAATCGTCTGCTAAAACTCGTTCTTAGGTAACTAGCAAATAACACTCCTAGCTTTGTTAAACCTGGTGGTAGAAATGCGGAACTCGTTTATCCACCATAAACATGGAACTACGTACTCCCTTTATCGTACTAATTTTTATCTCTCCAAAGGTACATTCTTGTTACGCAGTATAAAAAAATCTCTAATATTTTATTCAATGACGTTTTCGTCACTCTTTAATCATCAATATTTGAATTATTGATGTGATACGCTAATGTTTTAAGTTGCTGAATTCCAGGCAAAAGAAGGAACTTATTGTACTTTTGTTGACCTTTTTGTACTGATCGACATAACGATTAATTTTCTTTTATTTTCGGCGTCGGACTCTACCGCATACGATGGTCGACGTTTGTTCTGTCTAGTTAGCGAAGCGTATTAATAGCTTTGCAGGAAAAATGTAGATTCTTAGATCGTAGAACTTCGTTTCTTCAAACTCTCGAACAATGTTGCCACTCCTTGGCATTTATCCAGGATCTTGGCATTTGGAGGTCGATCTTGCCATCAGGGTATATATTTTCAACACTTTGGCATTTCACCTAGGGGTTTTTTTTGGCCCAAAGATCATATATTATCCGTAGGATTTTCCTTTCGAAAACGTTACAAATTGGGATTTTACTATAATTTATCTTATTTAAGTTGGGCTTCTAGGTCACTACGAGGCCGTGCGAACAGGGTTGGCAACCTTGCGTACGAAGTATAAGTCAAACTATAACCATAGAAATCAAAAAGTAACTTCATGTAGAACGATTTTTGCAAAGGCGGAATGCCCACCGATAAGAACCGTAGCTTTGTCTTTAATAAAACAGCACGTCCAACTGTATATTTTACACATTCTTCTATATAAAAAACATGAGTACCCGTAAATTATACAATACTTCCAACTGTATATTTCACACATTCTTCAATATAATAAACATGAGTACCCGTAAATTATACAATACTTCCAACTGTATATTTCACACATTCTGAAATATAATAAACATGACTACCCGTCAAATATGCAGTACTTCCAACTGTATATTTTAAATATTGTTAAGATAAAAATAACATTTAGACCTTTTACCTGAAAATATAAATAACCTTTGTAAATATATTTTTTAATATATTGTGTGCCCTGTTCCGACCCCCCCCCCCCCCCCGCTGCGCTCTCACTCGATATAAATAGCCAGTGTAAATGGCGATAGAGCGCAGAGTACTGACGCCTTCGTGCTCAAACGATTCAATCCCTAGAGACAGGGCCTGATGTCCATGCCTAGGGTTGTTGATTAGTTTCACGGGTACGAGTGCGGTTGGGAACAAGATCACAGGGTTCTTCACAGTTAAACTTAGACACCATCTCATAATTTCTTAACAATATTCTGCAATGTAATAAACGTGACTACCCGTCAAATATGCAGTACTTCAACTGTATAATTTACATATTCTTCTATGTAATAAACGTGACTACCCGTAAATTATACAGCACTTCCAACAGTATATTTTACACATTCTTCAATATTATACACATACGAACCCGTAAATTATACAATACTTAAAACTATATATTTCACATATTCTGCAATGTAATAAACATGACTACCCGTCAAATATGCGGTACTTCAAACTGTATATTTTATATATTCTTCAATGTAATACACATACGTACCCGTAAAATATACAGTACCTTAGACTGTATATTTCACATATTCCTCGATATATTAAATATATCTTACTGTACAATATACGGTAATTTGAGCTGTATATTTTACAAATTCTTCAATATAATAAACATAACTTACGGTAAAATATACAGTACTTCAGACTGTATATTTCGCGTATTTTTCCATAAAATACAAATAACTGTAAAATATACTGAGGGGCGAACTGTAGTTTAAGCATTTTTAGCTAGAAACTGTACGGGTAGTCATGTTTATTACATTGCAGAATGTGTGAAATATACAGTTTTAAGTATTGTATAATTTACGGGTTCGTATGTGTATTATATTGAAAAATGTGTAAAATATACAGTTGGAAGTGCTGTATAATTGACGGGTAGTCACGTTTAATACATAGAAGAATATGTAAAATATACAGTTTGAAGTACTGCATATTTGACGGGTAGTCACGTTTATTACATTGCAGAATATTGTTAAGAAATTATGAGATGGTGTCTAAGTTTAACTGTGAAGAACCCTGTGATCTTGTTAGCAACCGCATTCGTACCCGTGAAACTAATCAACCTTAGGCATGGACATCAGGCCCTGTCTCTCGGGATTGAATCGTTTGAGCAAGAAGGCGTCGGTACTCTCCGCCCTATCGCTATTTACACTGGCAATTTATATCGAGTGAGAGCGCAGCGGGGGGGGGGGGGTCAGAACAGGGCACACAATTTATTAAAAAATATATTTACAAAGGTTATTTATATTTAAAGGTAAAAGGTCTAAATGTTATTTTTATCTTAACAATATATAAAATATACAGTTGGAAGTACTGCATATTTGACGGGTAGTCATGTTTATTATATTGGAGAATGTGTAAAATATACAGTTGGAAGTACTGTTTTAGTAAAGACAAAGCTACGGTTCTAATCGGCGGGCATTCCGCCTTTGCAAAAATCGTTCTACATGTAGTTACTTTCTGATTTCTATGTGTATAATTTGACTTATACTTCGTACGCAAGGTTGCCAACCCTGTTCGCACGGCCTCGTAGCGACATTAAAGCCCAACTTAAATAGGATAAATTATAGTAAAATCCCAATTTGTAACGTTTACGAAAGGAAAATCCTACGGATAATATAAGATCTTTGGGTCAAAAAAAACCCCTTAGGTGAAATGCCAAAGTGTTGAAAATATATACCCTGGTGGCAAAATCGACCTCAAAATGCCAAGATCCTGGATAAATGCCAAGAAGTGGCAACATTGTACGAGAGTTTGAAGAAACGAAGTTCTACGATCTAAGAATCTACATTTTTCCTGCAAAGACTATTAATACGCTTCGCTAACTAGACAGACGTCACCCTACAAAAAAATTGTTACCCCATTAGAAACACGGGAGAAGCTTCTGACCAGCCGTTAGAGGCGCCAGTAGTAGCACTGCTGAAGTGCAGAACAAACGTCGACCATCGTATGCGGTAGAGTCCGACGCCGAAAATAAAATAAAATTAATCGTTATGTCGATCAGTACAAAAAGGTCAACAAAAGTACAATAAGTTCCTTCTTTTGCCTGGAATTCAGCAACTTAAAACATTAGCGTATCACAGCAATAATTCAAATATTGATGATTAAAGAGTGACGAAAACGTCATTGAATAAAATATTAGAGATTTTTTTATACTGCGTAACAAGAATGTACCTTTGGAGAGATAAAAATTAGTACGATAAAGGGAGTACGTAGTTCCATGTTTATGGTGGCTCAACGAGTTTCGCATTTCTACCACCAGGTTTAACAAAGCTAGGAGTGTTTGGTGGTAGTTACCTAAGAACGAGTTTTAGCAGACGATTTTGGGATTTAAGTGAGCGCTTAGAATAATAAATGGAACGTTCCAACCAGTAGCGTAGCCGGGATTTCATTTCGGAGGGGGCACACAATGGAAACAAATAAAATACATAAATTGTATATACACGTGCCACCTGTGCCCCCCTAACTACGCCACTGGTTCCAACTGAATAGTTTATTATTATTTGGTAAAAGTAAGAGTATACTTTTACCTTTAAAATATATTTTTATTAGAAAAACATACTGTCATTAAAAAATAGCGTTGCGAAAATAAACTTGGTGTTATGTAATAAATGTGGTCTAAAATATTTAAAATTGATTTTTCATTAAAAGTTCTAATGAATTTTTCCCTTCAAACATGTATATTTTAGCTTCCCATATATGTAAAACATACAGATTTCAATTACATAAAACGTATTTACGACATCAAACTGTACTTTTAACGTAAGCTAACTTACTTAGCGAAAGCATTATATTTATGTTAATTTTGCAATGTGCACTGACCATTTCACAGACATTTTCCCTGTAATTTATACAGATTTAAAGTGTGCTAAAGGTTTTTACGTACCTCTTCGGTACTTTTTACGGTAAATACCTTTCTTAAAGAATACACGTTATTCCTGCAAATATTCTCTTTAAAAAATACCAAAACCCGGTAATATTTACAGGACTATTCTGTCAACGTGTTGCATCATATTTTCATGTAAAAATGTCCTGTTAAAACTACGGTTTTTTCTCTCAGTGTAGATACAGATATTTTTACCTTTAGATAAAAATCACTTTTTACTGGGTACTATCATGAATCTATTTAACCCATGAATATTCAACTGGAATAGCCTAGGTAACCTCTGGCGACGCGTGGGGCGGAGCCAATTTATAGCGACGGAGTCGAAGTAGAACTCAGCTGTGTCAGCTGTTATTTATAAGCAGTCGAAGCGTTAGTTCCTAAAATGACGCGCTATGGTTATGTTTCCTTTTTGCAGTACTTATCATTAATCTATTTAAATATATAGATCTATTTCATATTATTATTAGAATAGATTTTATTAGAATAAAATGATAACAGAGCATTTATTATTTAATAATAATATGGCAAAAATTGACTCAGGTTTTCTTCCAAAGTTTCACCGAGGCTTAGCTTTTCAGAGATAGTTTGTATGTTTAAATTGTTATAAATCTCACAGACACTCGATAGCGTAAGATTGCTTTCAAAATATCGGAGTAACATTCCTTTTTAATTTATATTTTTATACTAGAAAGAATTATAACTGTAAAGCTTATTTTGAACAAAATAACGTGAACCGTACCTGAGAAGTCATTTCGCGGCTATTCTGCTCTCCGAGCTCTCGTAAACTATCTGGCGCTAAAATGACATCATTTCCGAATTCGTTCTTATTGGCTTAAAGAGTAAATCACTCATATGGCGCGAAAATAGGCTCCGCCCCACGTTCCCTCAGAGTATACCGTGGCTAATGATAGAGTTGGATATTCATGGGTTAAATAGATTCATGGTACTATATTTTAAGTTAAAAGGTGTTCGAGGAAATATCCGATACGCGAATACAACTCTCGAATACGTATCGGAAGATAAACAGTATAGCACCTTTAGATAATTATAGCTGAACTAGATAAAAGTATCTTTCCACTAACAATCAACAGATACGCTAGATACTTTCACCTTAGGTACAAATATCTTTTACCTAGTATCTTTTATCTTTTACCTAGATACCAAATCGCTGAACACTGTTTACGAGTTAATAAATATTTTTTAGCTATGGCCCCGAAAACATGTTATTACGGTGATTGTCGAAGTGATACTAGGTTATTTAAAGGTGCAAACTTAAAATTTTATCGATATCCAAATCCCCAAAAGCAACAAATTAAGTTTGAGCAATGGTTAAGGGCCAGTGGTTGGGACTTGACATCATCTGAAGAATGTACTTATTCAAAATCGCCTCGATATATTTGCTCGAAACATTTTCTTGGTAGCAATGGGTCTTCGAAATTAAATTGAAATCAAATCCAGTTAAACTAAATCGAAAGGTAATCATATATTAAAATTATATTTGCTATACATATATACTTAAGGAATTAAAATATTATTTTCTGGAATGATCATAGAAAAGTTGTCCCGAAGGATTAAATAGGAACAATTCCAGTGATAATTAACCAAACAAGTTCCACTTCTAGTAATGATAACGAATCACCCGAGATGATCAATGTTGATCCTGAATATGATAATTCAAATGTACGTATTTCATCTTCCAAAATGTTACTTTTCAACAAAACTGATTAAGTTTATATTATAAGCAAAGGAGCGCCCAAACATTTCAACATCAGTGTCACTATAAAGAAGTGATACGTGTCAAGAAGAAACCAATATCATCAAGTAGAGTAAGCAAACTCACGACTTCTCAATACCAGTATGTTCCCAAACTTATAAGACTGAAATACCCCTTACGAAAATGACTTGATCCAATTTTGGACATTGGATCCAATTTGTATCAAGCTATATCCTGAAGGGATCAAATAAGGATCAACTATTTCTTGATCAAATAATCTTTATCAAATTTGGTTCCAAAAATATCTTTTAACTAAGAACTGGATCCAAGTTTGATCAAAATTGGTTTGATCCAATTGCATTGGATCTAAATTAATTTGATCAAATAAAATTGTTCAAATAAAATTGTATCAATTTTATATCCAAAAAATCTTAACTAAGAATTGGATCCAAGTAGGATCCAAATAAGATCCAAATTAATTGGATCAAATAAAATTGTATCAAATTTGGATCCAAATTAATTTGATCAAATAAAATTGTATCAAATTTGGATCCAAATTAATTTGATCAAATAAAATTGTATCAAATTTGGATACAAATTAATTTGATCAAATAAAATTGTATCAAATTTGGATCCAAAAAATCTTTTAAGTAAGAATTGGATACAAGTTTTATCCAAATCGGTTTGATCAAATAAAATTGTATCAAATTTAGATCCAAATAGGTTTGATCAAATAAAATTGTATCAAATTTAGATCCAAATAGGTTTGATCAAATAAAATTGTATCAAATTTAGATCCAAAAAACTTTAAACTAAGAAGTGGATCCAAGTTTCATCCAAATATATTTGATCAAATAAAACTATATCAAATTTGGATCAAAAAAATCTTTTCACTAAGAATTGGAACCAAGTTTGATCTATATTGTTTTGATCAAATAGCATTGGATAAAATTTGGATCCAAATTAATTTGATCAAATTAATTTATTCAAATAAAATTGTATCACTTTTAGATCCAAAAAATCTGGACTAAGAATTGGATCCAAGTAGGACCCGAAATAATTTTATCAAATTAATTTGTTCAAATAAAATTGTATCAATTTTAGATCCAAAAAAATCTGAACTAAGAATTGGATCCAAGTAGGATCCAAATTAATTTGATCAAATAAAATTGTATCAAATTTGGATCCAAAATCTTTTAACTAAGAATTGGATCCAAGTAGGACCCGAAATAATTTTATCAAATTAATTTGTTCAAATAAAATTGTATCAATTTTAGATCCAAAAAAATCTGAACTAAGAATTGGATCCAAGTAGGATCCAAATTAATTTGATCAAATAAAATTGTATCAAATTTGGATCCAAAATCTTTTAACTAAGAATTGGATCCAAGTAGGATCCAAATTAATTTGGTCAAGTAAAATTGTATCAAATTTGGATCCAAAATCTTTTAACTAAGAATTGAATCCAAGTAGGATCCAAATTAATTTGATCAAATAAAATTGTATCAAATTTGGATCCAAGATCTTTTAACTAAGAATTGAATCCAAGTTTGATCCAAATTAATTTGATCAAATAAAATTGTATCAAATTTGGATCCAAAAATCTTTTATCTAACAATTGAATCCAAGTTTGATCCAAATTAATTTGATCAAATAAAATTGTATCAAATTTGGATCCAAAATCTTTTAACTAAGAATTGAATCCAAGTTTGATCCAAATTAATTTGATCAAATAAAATTGTATCAAATTTGGATCCAAAATCTTTTAACTAAGAATTGAATCCAAGTTTGATCCAAATTAATTTGATCAAATAAAATTGTATCAAATTTGGATCCAATTGATATTTCGCCGGGACACTTTCTTGGAATCGGTGTACAAGCCTGTAGCTTTGACTGCACTAAAATTATTACGTAAGTGAGTACAGATTTAACACTACCAAAGGCTGTACTCATTTTTATATTTATGTAATCGGTGTACAGATTTTCAGAGAGTGGTTAACCCCTCAGACTTTTCTCAGGCTTTTTTAAATAACAATTATCAGCTATTAAGGTGACAAATAGTAGAGTGCGTAGGTGGCATCCCAGTATAATAAAGTGGTGCTTATTAATTCATAGTTAATCACCAAGTGCCTATGAATACTTGAGGAAAACTAAAGCTCTTACTTTACCATGTCAAAGAACGCTTTACAATTTTGCATTGCCCTTGACCGCAAAGCCAGATTTTCAAGCGGAATCTTTTACAATATTAAAAAACCAAGTGGAAGAATTGAAATGTTTCGACGAAGAGCGTACAAAATATGTCTCTATCTCTATAGATGAGATGAAAATTAAAAAACAACTAGTTTACAAACGTACAACACAACTGGTGATCTTCTAGATTTTGTTGACATGGGTGAAATATCTTTTTGTTTTTCAGATTCAAGATGGTAATTATTAAATAATTACTAAAAAAAGCTGTCCTATGAATCCTGCTGCTACCATACTAGAGTTCTTAAATTACCGTAATTTAGAAATCAGTAAATTACGCGGTAATTTACCGCGTAATTTACCGTGTTGAGGTAAATTACCGTAATTTTCTTTTTTTTTAAAGAGTTTTTTTACGATTAAAACAAGGAATACAAAGAAGAAACGCTTTTGTTTGGTATTATACATTTTATAAATTACCACAATAGGTTATAAATGCCCAAAAATGTTCAATTCTCTTCATTTTGAGATGCATTATCAGTATCATCATATTCCTCGGGGTACTCACTATCGTTTTCATCCTCGTCAGATTCATCGATAGTTAATTGAACCGGTATAAACAGGGGTAGACATAAGTATTCTTCCTATTAAACGTATCAAACTATTCTAACACGGCCTTCGACTCCTTGAAAATTCGCAACCAAAACGAATCTAGGTGGCGCAGCGGTGCCTAGCTCTTCGAGTTAGTGAGTTACGAGGTTTACGCCTATGAGTGAAATTACATTATTAAACGATGCAAAAATACACTAAAACGCGAATAACGTTAGGTTTTGAGTTTTGTAATCTTGTGCGACGTATTTTAGGTACATTTTAGCCCGAAAGATCAAAGAAAATTGAGAAACTGTGAAACACGAATACAATTGTAAATTACCATGTTAATTTACCACAGTAAATTACCCTGGTAATTACCAGGATAATTACCATTTTCGTAATTTACCTGAGAAAATTGTAAATTACTGTTACCAGGGTAATTTACCGATTCGTATCTCTATACCATACTGATTGTGCTCAAATCAAGGGGTGAAGTCTGAATTTTAAGAATGTTCGATGAAATAACTTTATTTATAATAAAAGTAATTGAAGAAACTTTTACCGTGCAATTTAAACAATTTTTTTTATATAACTTCACATTTGAAGATTATGATTTTGAAGAATAATGCCCATTTTCATTGAAAATTTAACTTTACCAGTAATTAATGGAGTTAATATTACGTCTCGAGCTCTACTCTTTACTTGCAAATATTCTATTGAATATTCATTCGACATTATGTAATTTAAGTTATTTAACAGCCTTTTAGAAGATTCATTACGAGGGCTATTTTGTGTATCCTCTAGTTTTTCAACCGTTTAGCAAAGAATAGATTGATATCTATTCTCAAGAATGTCTGATATTTAACAAGTTGGCAAGCCAAAATATACCTCGAGATAACCCTTAAAGATATATCTCCGCAATTTAGAGTTATTTGTTAAACATATTAACCCATTTCTATCCCGCCCGGTATAAAATTTTTATTATAATTAAAATAATTGGGACGAAACGACCAATTTTAATTTATTCAGAATATCATAAGTTAAGTAGTTACAACAGTAAGTTAGACGTACTATAACAATGCACAATTGAATTAAACCCTTTTACAGAACAAGTTTATCAGTTAAATATAATACGAAGCAAATTTTAATGAAATAAATATCTACAGAGGCTTTTTGGAATTACTCGCTTACGAAATACTTGCCGCATCTTTAACGCTCATTTTATTTCAACACTCGCCCTTGATGAAGATACCGTAGATATCTGGTAGTGGACGACTCGTTCACTTCCTGTTGACGTTGTGACGCATACCACATGAAAAAGACCAATGCCGTCCAATTTCCAATATCATATAATGACTCGCACACCCAAGAAATCATTGACTGCGTTAGAAATCGTAGATATCCAAATATCCACACCAAATGTATTTACAAGAAGCAAAAACCTTACCATCAACAAAGCACAGAGAGCCACTTGACTAACCGCCAGCTTTTAAAGCAATTAACGTTAAATTATCTCCTTTGAATTAACAGAACTATATATAGGTCGTTAAGAAAGTGGACCACCCACAGGGTCTACCCTTTAACCCTCTAATCTCGGCTGACTGCGCTAAAACAAGATTTAACCTTTAAAAAATACCAGATTAGGCCTTCATAAATTCATTAATAAAAAAAGACTTTATTACCTATTATGCTTACGATGCCTGTCTTAATTTCAGTGAATCTAAGCAGCTATCGGTGGTTCTGTGGTAGAGCGCTCGACTGCCAAGCCGAATGGTCTGGGTTCGAAACCTGGGTGGCGCATTTGTTTTTAATCAATAGAGAAACGCTAAATTAGAATTTCTTCGATGCAATAATTTCAATTTCAATTCTATTTCAATTAAACCAAAATTTCGTACTCTATTAAATACGCTTCCGCCTGTCAATCAGGAGGTCTCGGGTTCAAATCCCGCCCGATGCGATCGCAAATTGATACTAAGACGAATACCGTGTACAACTGGTGGAAACCCTGCCATTGGACGTTGAGAGGTAGCATTACACTCAGCACTCGGTCCGGCCCAAAGTCATTAAGAAGAAGTTGGAGAGAAAACGCCCATATAAACACAACAGACTCAACATGCACATCCATCAGAACACAAACACAACAAATTCAACACTCACAACCTACGCATAAACATTACAAAAACCGTAATACACCAAACCGTCACGACGGTGAGCGAAAAAACACCATCCAAACCAAACCGCAAATGCATCCGTTAACGCTCACCGTCACACGGTGGTTTTGCCAACCCTTTGAGAAACTGCGTACGCAGTGATTACACTTTGCGCCGAAAATGCGAACGCGTTCGCAGTCCTGACAGACAGACACACCCACAGACCCACCCACAGACCCACAGACAGACACGGTCGTTGTATAACCCCTCCTAGGGGACTTTGTCCCCTCGGAGAGGTAAAAATACGTATCATATTAGTTAATAAAATAGATTAGTATAACTTAACATGAAAAGTCAGCGTTAATTTTACCTTTCAATAATCTAATCTCCCACTCCATGGACGCTGCCATCCTGTCCCAAATTTTTTAATTCAAAGAACTTCACTAGGTGGCGCTGCCCATCACGTACAATTTCAACGCGACACTTGCAAGAAGAAGTTTTATAGGCTTACATTACGAGTCCTGTAGTAGTTTGCCCATGCTTGGTTGATCAATTGAGCCAGATGATTTTATTTTCTTTCTCTACAACTGAGCAAGCTCAAGATGAGCGTCAATTAGTTCACTCAGTCAGTGATTGTTCACGGCGTGGAGAGCGAAATCGGTTGATCAACGCACTATCCTGCTCAATTTTAAGCGCTGCGTCCTCTAGCTTCAGGATAATTCGTTCACTATTATATATATCGCCCATGAATAGCCGATATCTCGGCTGTACCCATATCGGTACATCTCCAATTTTCGGTTCCAATATTTATAAAATTTTAGAAAATTGTCTTATTTCGGAGGTATGTGTGCAATTTTGAACCAGGGTTACACACTTTATTCTTAGAGTATGGAGAAACATTTACAAAAAGGTCGTGTAGAAGTTTAAATTTTGTCTTCGACAATTGTCAATTCTAACAAGTTGGCAAGCTTGCCAAAATATACCTCTCCTCGGAAGAATTTGCCCTTGGGTTTATTAACTACTGGACTCGGTACGCAATGATGTTTCGCCATCAGAAGCGTCCTCCAAAATTTTTTATCCCGGTACTATCCCAACCAGTAGATTATTTTTTATTTTAATTATAAATATTACCAATGTTATTGCATTAAACAAATTTCCAAAAAAACCAACTTTGACCCAGAACGTTATTAAATTACCAAAGCAACAAAATGAGAAATAGAAAATACAAAATTTAAAATTATTAGAACGCTCACGAAACGTAAAATATACGTGCAAGAAACTATTTTATAGAGAAAAACTAACCCATTGTATTATAGGTCTTAAACAATCAAATTTATATGGAAAAACAAAAGTTAAAGCGAAAACCAAATCTATAAGTGAAAGCACTAATAAAAACTGCGTGGGCTCATGATGACAACCCAAAGAAGCCGATAAAAATCAATGCAAATAAAAAATCGTAGACATGGATTATCCCCAACATTATCAACAAACAAGAAAAATAACCAATAGAAAAATATATAATAATAACCCAATTAATCAACAAGGTAATTCAAATACTTAGAAATCCACAAAATGTCAATCCATATACCCACGGTAATGAAAATTGTAATAGAAAAACCAAAAACACCTTACCGTTAACAATTCCCGTCTTATAACGCACACAAAAAAAACCTTAATAGGCTAAACAACAGCGCATATCTCAAAATATAAAACCAACGTAACCACATTAATGAAAATGTATCACACATTTAATAAATGACCCTTAACGGTTCAAAAGTACCGATAGACAAAACACTAACTAACAAGGAGACATCCCGAAGTGTAACCCACCGATTTTGTTCAAACTCGGGGGATTGGTAGACCTTCATGTAACTTGAAAAATCCTAAATTGAATTTATTCAATGGGCAACCGTTTTTGAATGGCAACGAAAAATGTTTTTGACAACAAAAAATTGAAATTTTCCCATTGAAAATAACATGGGATTCTGACCGATTCCTAGGGCCCCCCTGTGAAAAATTTGAACAAATTTCAAAATTTCTAAAATGCCAAAAATAGAAAAAACCGATAAAAATTGCCAAAATAACATCAAAACTAATCAAATTTTTATCAATTTGAGTTCAACATCCCATGTTATTTTCAATGGGAAAATTTAATATTTTGTGTTGTGATACACATTTTTCGTTGCCATGGCAAAACGGTTGCCCATTGAATAAATTCCCTTTAAGATTTTTCTTGATACATGAAGGTCTACCAATCCCCCGAGTTTGAACAAAATCGGTGGGTTACGCTTCGGGATGTCTCCTTGTAAGTGGACCACCCACGGGTTCTACCCTTTAACCCTCAGTCTTATCTCTGCTGACTGCGCTAAAACAAGGTTTGACCTTTAAAATTTCATACGTAAAAAAAGGAGACTTTAATAAAAACTATTAATATACTCTTCCACTTAAGCTGAGCTTGTAATTTTCCATGACCCGAAACATGTATCGGTGGTTCTGTGGTAGAACAATCGCCTGTCATGCAGGAGGGGTCGTGTTCGAAACCCGACCGATGGGATCGCAAAATGATACTATGATGTATACCGTGAACATTTGGTGGAAACACTGTCATTTGGACGTTGAGACGTTTACTGTAACACTCACCACTCGGTTCGTCCCAAACGTCAAAGATTCTTCACGTATAAAATTTTGGGTAATAAAATATTAACCTAAAAAATGGGATATATTCAAAATAGCCCAAATTTTAAGGTTAAATTGTTAATTTAACACAAATATCGTGGTAGTTTAAAATACCAAATTTTATGGGGCGATTGAAAAAGTGGCCCAATTAAAAGAGCGAAATATATATTTGGCCCAAAGAAATGGGTTACTCTATTAGAAATCTTATATATATATTCACTCGTGAAGATAAAAATTCCACCATTCCCACTGTTACTAACCATCACTTCAAGAAAAAACCAAATATGGTTTCAAAATTCGATATATTATGTGATTCAATAAATTATGTTGTAGTTCTTCAAGAAATCTGATAAAAATTCCACTTTCCCCACTGTTACTAACTATTGTACCAGGAATCCATAACGCTACTTGGAATGAATAACGGCTTTGATTCCCCGCCGTTGTGGCGGAACATAGCAGGCGGAGTTTTTAAGCCGGGAGTGTTAGCTCCTCCTCTCATAAAACCACGTGATTAATGTGTCGTTTGCTTGCTAATTAGCAAGGTCATCGGAGATTCGCTAATATGGTCTTTGGTAGAGTTGATTATATAATGATATAAAGTTCTGATGGACATATTTTAGAGAACGGCATTTTTAATATTCCCTCCGCGCCGGTTTAAAGACTGTATAGAGTTCATGCCAGGAAAAGACCGAATGTTTTTAACACTTTGTGCCAAGCACTATGAAATACATGTTTGAAATCCTATCATGATAGGATCGCCTTTAATTTGTTGGATGTTATGATAACTCACAGGATTTTGATAGCAATTTGCTTCACTCCATGCTTCTATATTATTGCTCTTTTCTTTGAAGCTTGGTTACAAAATACTGTTTTTTTTCTTCTAAATCATGAATTGGTATTAACGACTCATCTATCGCGGATTCTAATACCGGAAAACATGTAAATAAACTATGCCATTTTTTCCCGAAGAAAAAACTAGCAGACGACTAACAAAAATCTGTATATTTTTAATAACGAATCAAACGCGAGAGCTTTCACATCTCCGAATTTTACGTCTTTTAAGGCGGTATAAGCGTTCTTGTCCCCACCCATAATGTTCCGCCACAAAAATATGGGCAGATATTCATTCCAAGTAGCGTTATGGATTCCTGATTGTACATCCAGGGTGCCCTGTAAGTGAGCAGTCCATTCAGTGGTGTAGTCGGGCCATGGCGTCGCCCCGGTGCGTTTTTCAAAGGCAGGGCCCCGCCGCGCCTTGGTTTTTCCATTTCTCCAGGGCGCGCCCTGTCTCTTTTTTTTCACATGGCCAGGGCGCGCCTTGTTTCTATTTCGTAAATCATTTTTCTCGAATAAAGGGTGTGTGAATTTATTATAAATTTTGCCCGCAGGAAAATACCATAACAATTTCAAATCGTTACCTAGGTACGGCCAGCTTCGATCACGTTAAAAATCGAAGTTGGCCGTACACAGGTTGAGCCCCGGTTCTTTTTTTTAGGACTACACAATTACAATTTATGGTGAAGTTATTCACCTATTATTGTATTGCGGTTGCTACATGGCAGACAAGTTTTATGCTCTGGCTTCCGTTTGATAATCCAACGTTAAGAATTGACGACTTGCAACGAGACCGGTAGCACTGCCAAATGCGCGCAAGGCATTATTGGTATTCGCTTTATATTAATTGATGGTAGCCCTGTTTGAAGAATTTTGTCGTCTGCTACATAAATAATAACATAAAATTATCCAAACAGGGCTATTAGCCCTCATACCAACGATTAGGATAAAGCGAATAACCATAATGCCTTGGGCCCATTAGTAGTGCTACCGGTGTCAAAATTTCAGCCAGAGATTCCAACAGTAAACCAATTTAGTCCCTTTAGGGCTCCTCAGAACAGTCTGGAAAGCTGCTGGTGGAGAGGTGGAAACTTGACAACAGCCTAGCAAATTAAATCAAATAATAATTAATTTATAAGTCGGATCTAATTCTAAAAGCAATCTTAAGTAGGTTAAATTAATTTACCCTTAAACAAAATCCTTCCAACGTCCGAAACCAATATTCGGAAAAGTGGGAAATCACTGTTATTTTAAGAACCAGAAAGTTGAGAAGACGACAAAATTTCTATTACTACTTTCTGGGCAGAAAATAACCCAAGTTGGGCTGGTGCTATAATCCATAAATAACCCAAAAGCCTTGGTGAAACCCAGCTACCCAAAAAAGGTGTAATAACCCGAATTGGGTCAAAAGTGACTCAAAATGGGTCAAACCATATTTTACCCAAACAAATTTTAGAGTGTATGCTATTCGGCTAAATTTATCAAAATTTTATTGTGTGAAAAATAACATTATAAGCAGTCAACCAAGTATTAAAATGAAAGAAAATATCAACACATTCACAAAAAGTCCAGAACAAATGTGCCTAGGGACTACGATCATCCGGCCCTGGTTTACCGATTTGCGTTTTACATTTCTAAATGTTTTTGCAAAATGAATATTAGTTACGCAGAAAGTAACTTCTGGCAAAATTTATCAACACAAATGCAACTCTTGTTGAAACAAATATCACAGTCTGTAATTTCATCAGAGATAAGGGCCGTGCTTAGAGGTCCCGCGGTCCTGGGTTTTCATGGGTGGAATTGAGCGAACTGGCAATATACGCTCGTATACGTCCCTACGGTAAACCTTTAGCGGGCCTCGGCGGTCCAGCTGGGCGCTTCTCAAGTAGGCACCCCAGGCGTTCGGCTGGCCCTTAAGCCACCTTTGGGTGGATCGCCAATAATTCAAAAGATAAGAACCGAGGTGACGTAAACCTAAAAGAGGGAGAAATATCGCCAAAAGACACAAACCAATGACGAACGTTTTCACTGATAACACCCCAACGTCTTGGGAGTTATTTTGAAAGCGGTGTTGAACTTCCTTGACGTCACGGGGATTGGCATTCAAGATGTCCAACAGCAAACGATTCGACATGGCTTCGGACAAATTCTTAAACTCTTCAGTCCGCACAACGTCGTCCTTGTAAGCGGTTACGTATTTCACGGCTTCCTTTTTCAAGTAACCCGCCGATAATTTTAACGAGAGTTCATAAAAGCAGACGGAATTCTCAACGTTTAATCGAGAAACTAGATGGCGTTCGCAAAGTTCCATTAAAAGGGGTAAATCGTATTTTTCAGAAGCGTACATCAACTTCAAACAAGTGTTGTCCAAATCGGGTGTCTGGCGGAGATATAAGTAGTGAAGCAAGTCGGAGACCGTTTCGGAATCGAACACGCCCCGTAAATCGACAACGTCGTCTAGCATTTCTTTGTCGAACATTTTGGACGTGGATGTCAGCACCGCTTTGTGGCAAGGGAAATCCCGCTCGCGGGTTTTAAGGACGCAGTCGGTGTGGTTCTTGGTTTGGTGCATTCGGCTCAGGACGTCGACATTCTGATCGCCTTTGCAAAAGTCGCGAGTGTTTGTTACAGTGTTGATATCGTCGATGACGGTTATGTCGAAACGAACTCGAAGATTCAGCTGAGAATCCTATTAATATTGGCAAAATATATTTATTTGAGATATAAAACATACAGTGACCAGAAATGAAAAAGACTTTTAAATAGTGTGTATAATTCGGTGCTTGCTCGTAGCGTCATAGGCGTACGTCGTAGCTAAGCCCCGCCTTAAAACAGCCGTCATGCATTGTACTACGTCAAGTAAGAATCTATTTTTCATTGTGAAAGTGTGTTTATTTTCATTAGGCCTTTTTAAGAATGTATTTATTTATGTTAAAGCAACAGTCGGCTATATGATAAGGCCCTAGTTATTAGAGATGGCAATGAATCTATCCGATTCTTCGAGAAAACTACTTTACTGGAAAGCGTGGTGCCATCTATTAATGGCAAAGGAAGCTAAATTTCAAAACAGCGAAACAACGTTGTCGTCAGAAAACCATTGTAGAGTATAACCATTAGACCACTTTCGTGGGCAAATACCCCCCCCCCCTTTATGAGCTACAAATGCACTAATAAAGCTATAGAGTTCCTTCCCCCTTTTGATTAGGTATGAAGATTGCCACCCTTTGAAAACTTTCTGCGGGCACCCCTGATTCCACTTTAACCTTAATTATATACCCAATATAAAAAACTACTATAATTTAAGTTATCGTCAAATTTAAAAACGAGGCAATTAACGCAAGGGGTACTTTTATGTCCCACCTTTTGGGTCCAAATGTAGCGTAAGCATCTTGTTTGGATTTCGACGCTAGCCACATCTGTTGGAAAAATAGCTACTTCGCCGCCTTTGCGTTGATTGACTCTTTTGTAAATTTGACGATAACTTAAAATATAGTAATATTTAACAATATATATTATATGGGCTATATAATTTAGGTTAAAGTCCATTAAGTAGAGTATAAGTTGTCTAATTATAATGGTTCTCTGACGACTTTATTGTTTCGCTATTTGGTGCTTCAATCGCGGTGGAAGACGTCAGTTTTCGGGATACCAGACTGATTTGGTGTTTTTTATTTTTTTATTAAAGGCGAATTAAACGATTTAAGTTTTCAATTATTCGTAAATGGCGAAATAGGTAGGTTCACAATTTTTGTGCCAAAAATATACGGTAAAGCAATTTACTGTTTCACGAGGGGCTAGCCACCAGATTTCTGATTTCCTAATATTTCCGATATTTCTAGATTTCCAGAAATATCGAAAATATTTCCGTTTATTTATCTAGATTTCCAGAAATATCGAAAATATTTCCTTTTATTTCTCTAGATCAGTGGCGTAGGAACGTTCTAGAAGTTGGAGGGGGCAAAGAGAAACGAAAAGGGGTCTAAGGAATGGTTTTGAATTTTTAATGGAGTGTAGGTTCTCCGAGTGCATGTGTAATTTTTACTTCTATGCGAATTGGTGGAAAAACAAACAAAATTAAACACAGTTGTGGTAATATAAGCTTTATATGCGTTTAAAATGAGCATTTGAGCCTTTTGAATATTTCAACAGACCAAAATTTGGAGGGGGCAATAACATAGGTTGCCCCTCCGAGCAAAATTCTAGGGAGGTGCATTGCCCCCCCTGGTTCCTACGCCCCTGGTCTAGATTTCCAATATTTCTTTGGATTTAACGAGATTTTCCATATTTCTCTTGTATTTCTAGATTTCCAAAAATATAAAAAATATTTCCGTGTATTTCTAGAAATATCGAAAATATTTCCGTTTATTTCCCTAGATTTCCAATATTTCTCATGTATTTCTTGATTTCCAGAAAAATAAAGAGTATTACCGTTTATTTCTAGATTTCTAATATTTTTGGGATTTACCGAGATTTCCAATATTTCTTCGAATTTATCGAGGTTTCCAATATTTCTTCGAATTTATCGAGGTTTCCAATATTTCTTTGGATTTCTCGAGATTTCTAATATTTAACCTGTATTTCTTTATTTCCAGAAATATCGACAATATTTCACTTATTTCTTCTAGATTTCCAATATTTATTCTAGATTTCCAATATTTATACTAGATTTCCAATATTTATACTAGATTTCCAATATTTATACTAGATTTCCAATATTTATCCTAGATTTCCAATATTTATCCTAGATTTCCAATATTTATCCTAGATTTCCAATATTTATCCTAGATTTCCAATGTTTCCTATATTTCTTGTGGATTTCTAGATTTTCGGAAATAATTATTTCGAATTATTACTGTTTGTACACCAGATTTCTTAAAGACGGAGAACAGAGCGAATTTCCACCCCTCTTATTCTGTACTTAATTTTTTGACGAGTGACAACTGATTGACATCTCTGACAACTTGATTGTCAGCTCTGGCAGCTTGAGTGACCCGCCTGGACAATTCCATGTATTGTAGCTTACCTCTTTTTTTGATGCTCATTGTATATATTCTATTCAAAAACAGTCAGAGCCGTCGGTCAAGCTGTCCACGCTGTCACTCAATTTTGCGGGGGTCTAAATTCGCGCACGAGAAAATGGAATCTCTGTTCTTGGCCTTTAAAGGGAATATAACCTCTGGTATTTCTGTCGCCCTCCAAAGGTTCCAATATTGTCCGCTGCCTCCCATGGCTTTTCACACCTGCGGCGCTGATAATCGCTGATTGTGAAGGGAATAAAGAAAATTTATGGGGTCTTCCATAAAGAATGCGTTGGAGGTTCTATTCCCTTTACGTGGCTAACCCCTTGGACTTTCAGTCTGACCTAGGTAGATTTTTGTTATGTAAATTCGTCGCCTTATACGTTCTCAGTAAATAGGTTCTTGGTACGCGTAATGATGTTACTTATGATAGGACACAATAACGAATAGAGTGTTAGCAGTTGATGCGTTTTTAAAAGTTAGTGACGTCACAGCCGTAGCTTCCGTAGTGGTTGTCATTTAAACTCGCGTTTTTTCTCAATAGACGTTTAACATTGGTGACGTCGGAGGGTTTCAAGCTGCTAGCACTCTATAATTTCAAGCATGAATAAAATTGGATCAAACCGATTAAATCCAGTTGGTTAAAAAAGGGCTAACGAATAGAGATGGCGCCACGTTTTCGGCTGCCATGCGCTAGTGACCACGACACGGTTATATCGACGTGTAGTTTTCGTCGATTATTATAAATAATTGTCGGAAAAGCAGCCGACAAGCTTAAATAAAACATTATGGTGGCTCAAAAGTTCGCCATTTTCGATATGGGAAAGAAACAGGGCTGCCAGGCAAGCGTTTCTACAATCCGTCTATCAAAACACGGCCAACTTCGATCGCGTGAGCGCGGTAAGCGCATAGATAGAAAAGAAATAGAGGCCCTATTGTATCCGGCGAAGTTGACCGCGAGTGCCGACCCCCTTTTCGCCAATGTAGGACGCCATGAGATGGGCAGATTACGTGGCGCCAACGACGCGCGGTGAAATGAAATACATTATGCCTTTTTGAAAATCAACTGTCGTTTGATGTAAACAAAGGAAGGATAGATGGCGTTGCAAATTCTGCCCATCTCCGCTTTCATGCATGCGCGGGGGGGATGAATTTTTCCGGTCAAAAACAGGGGTGCCTTAACGAGGTAATCTTCCCTCTATTTATTTTCTATCTCTATGGGTAAGCGTGATCGAAGTTGGCCGTGACCAAAAGGTACAAGTGTTGCCAGATTCAGATAATTATGATTGAAATTCAACGAAAATGACGGACTTTCTATGTTCCTGCGAAGTGGCCGAGAATAAAATGAAAATTTCGTGTAGTATCGACAAATAAAATTGTCTAAATTCGTTTTCAAAAAGCGTTTACCTTTTCAACAAGTGAATCAACTCTGAAGAAGTTTCTTCGAATGAAATAAGACGTCTTTGTAATCTTAATATCGGTAAACAGCTGCTTATCCTTTTCCAGAATGGTCAATTTGACGATGAACCGCTTGTCGTCTCCTTCCTCCGGTTCTACACGGTTGACCTCCGCCGACATGTAAGTCCCGAAAAGCGGGAAAGAGCGAAATTTCAGCACCGCGATCCATCCTTTCTCCCGGTCGTCGTTCAGGAAAACCGGACTTCGAACGCCGAACAGCCGCTCGCATTTTAAAAAGCCGTCGAAATTGGCAAGGCCTAGCTCCAACGTGACGAACCGTTGATTCAAAGAATACGTGACAGCCTCGTACAGAATCTTGCCAATTCTCACGTAATAAAACTCGACACGGAAGAAAACATCGTACACAAATATCAATGACAAAAATGTAACTGCGTCGTAAACAGTTCTATAACATAAAAATTCCGAATAGTCGGGTACTACACCTAATTGTGCCTCAGAATTGAAGCGATACATCTCGAAATCACGACGAATCTTCTGGCACCAGTACTGCGCGATTACGCGCCCGGAGTCTGGAGAGACAGCGTTGCCAGGCCCTCAAAACATAATTATCGTACTAAGGCCAGAAAATTATCGACTTCAGAAACAAATTATCGGACGACTGAAAATTACCGGTAAATTTCAGTTTGTGGGAAGATTTTCCCACCTGGGGCACCCTATATCCACCGATTTCGATGAAAACTTCTAATTAGGGTTATTTTGGTCGTGGAACCCAGATCCGCAATTTTCGCGACGATCTGGTGAGTAGTTACGGAGATACGGGATAGGCGATTTTATGAAAATGACCTTGACCCCTAATACGTTCATATAATTTTCTCAGTTTCCACTTATCGTAAAAATGTGTTTGAGGTCTCATTTTAAAGAAAACGGAGAGACAAATACGATAAAAAATACAGATTGAAACAGTAAGTATTGTTACCAAGAGAAAAAACGAGTTTAATTATTTGACCCTTGACCCTGAAAATAGCTATTTTTTATTATTTTTTTTTAAATTTGGTTTTCAACTTCTCCATACAAAATATAGAAGGAAACGAAAAATTGCGGGGGTAAAATGTTTTATTTTTGAGAAAATAATATATTTCTCTACCCCCTCCTCGGTTTTATTCCCATAACAAAATTAAGTTTTTAACTTAAATGTTTATATTTTAGACAGAAACATCAAAAAACACTGTTCTATTATCTTATCTGCATCTTTTATGATGTATTTACTTAGAGAATGGTTTATTAGTGAAGGGCATTGAATTTTGCATAATATATTTTCTATTGGAACCCAGCATGTATCAATTTTTTAGGCCAATTAAAATTATTTAACACGTTTGCAGGGTACATAAATGAAACAAGTACATCATCAAATTCTAACGATGAGTCCAAAACCTTTCCGATATAATATTCTTCATCGTACACAGCAGCCAAGAACTCCCCTTTCTTGAAATTTTCTGTTTCAGATGTTGGATTTTCATCATTTGGCTCTTTGAGACCTCCTTGGTGTACTTTGGCTTGACCAAAAGGAACTCACTCCGTTTGAGTGTGCACATACCACCAAAATATGAAGCTTATGTTAGCATCTTTTCCCAAAAGTGGAACGTTATTCTCCGTCACTGACTTGATGAGTTTGACTGTCTGCGATATTAATAGTCGGAACTGCAAAGACAGTCCTGGAAATGGAGTCACCCGAAACAACGATTTAGTTGCCGCATTTGATGACATTGAAAAGCATGAGCACAAACAGTGGATCTCAACCCATAAAACAAAGCTAGTAACACTATTGGACACGCCTGAAGATTTTTTGGGCTCCCTGGCTTCAAAATCTGAAGAGTTAACAAGCCATTATTTTACCGCGAAATCTCAATCTTCTTATCTTTAAAATCTTAAAGCAAACCTTGACACAGAAACCGCCATTATTTTAGGTTATTTCGCTTAGAACTTCTCGTTTGTCGTACAGGATGAGGTACAAGGATACCATTGGGACACCCCTTTGTGATTTATTATAGAAGCGCAATCGGAGAATGTTTGAAACACCTGTTACTAGCTTTGTTTTATGGGTTGAGATCCACTGTTTGTGCTCATGCCTTTCAATGCCATCAAATGCGGCAACTAAATCGTTGTTTCGGGTGACTCCATTTCCAGGACTGTCTTTGCAGTTCCGACTATTAATATCGCAGACAGTCAAACTCATCAAGTCAGTGACGGAGAATAACGTTCCACTTTTGGGAAAAGATGCTAACATAAGCTTCATATTTTGGTGGTATGTGCACACTCAAACGGAGTGAGTTCCTTTTGGTCAAGCCAAAGTACACCAAGGAGGTCTCAAAGAGCCAAATGATGAAAATCCAGATCGTCGCGAAAATTGCGGATCTGGGTTCCACGACCAAAATAACCCTAAATAGAAGTTTTCATCGAAATCGGTGAATATAGGGTGCCCCAGGTGGGAAAATCTTTCGTGGAATTACCCGAAGTTATGTGAATAATCATAAATTTTGAAAACGCTAGAATCAAATTAAGCGTATTGACAAAAATCTTGTCGAAAACAAAAAAGTAAAAGTTATACTTTTAACCGGTTTTCTGCCATATTCGAAAATTATCGTACGGTCAAGCCGAATTATCGAAAATAGCGTATTGTATAGTACGTCTTTGAAAATATCGTACAGCCCAAAAATTAGCTCAAAATTATCATCATGAACGATAATTATCGTACGTCTGCCAACGCGCCCGTAGACTGCCCGAATAAGTAGAAGTAAAAGTAAAACTAAAAACTAAATCATTCCCTCCGTACAAAAATATCTCAACTTATATGTTTTCACAATATAGAGATATATAGATAAGTATCGCTTCGAAACATATTTATTATTAAAATGCATTTGGCTATTGTATACAACTGTAAGTGCCACACTATTATTACCTAAGACCGCCAAATGTCAGTATACCATGTGGCCTTCCTTCATGATTTCCAACATCGAAATTATTAAGTACTACGCCTAAATTTAAATTTTCAAGCTACTATATTTTTTCATTTAATAACGAGGAACGCAATCTGTAGATATGTATGCTAGATACGATACAAGATTTTATTCCACACTTTCCCAAACGGATCTGTGGCTACTATTTTCAGCTCATACGTAGCCGTATGCGTCGCTTATTGCGCTAATTATGTTAAGGGTGATTGTGGTTTCATAGGTCTTTTAGAGCGCGTTTTAAATTAATATGCAGGTAATTGAAATTTCGTTCCTAATAACAGGGTGATTGAAGTCGCGTTTTACGATTCCGTATGGTAAGTCTCTTGGTTAATTCATGGACCAAGTAAAGGTATTCTAGAATACCCTTACTTGGTCCATGGTTAAATTAAAGAATTCTTCTTTAAACAATGGGCTGGGTGATCAAAAAATGTTCTCAATGGACAGGGTGTTTAAAACTGGTCCCAAATTGCATTGGAAGGGACGTGCAATTTTTGTTAGTGGGGGATTTTTTTTTAATTGAGTCTGAGAAGACCGCGAGCCCGGCGAAGACACCATCTGATTAAACAGGGCGAGATATGTGTAACGGCCACGCCAACGGGGTGTTGAAAATTATCGCGCATTAAACAGTATAATTAGTTTATTTTGTATTATTGATTTCAAAAATGTAACGCTGTCAAAATTTATTATGCAAAAAGAGCAAAAACTGTTGGTATAGAAAAAATATATAATTTTAACACATGTATACTTATATCAAATAGTGTTCGCGTATATATGTATAACAGAATATAGACCTATAACCAATGTAATATATATCCAAGGAAATTAACGGCGTCAGACGCGTGATTTGAAATTCACTCCTTTAAATCGCGCGCTCTTTCGAACGTTAATAAAAAGAAAACCCAACGATCTTTAGATTTGAAATATAATTAGAGTTTGTAAGTTCCCGAAAAGTGGAGCTCCGTTTGCAATAACCAAAAGTGTTATTAAATACCTGTTTGTTCTCAACAGATGCGTTTTTAGTAAATATAGTCATAATAGTACAGGGAACTCAAATGATTTTTCAGTCAGTCATTTGAGTTAAAGTCGGAACAGCTCTCCCGAAATTCACGTAGCGTCTTATACGATTCCGACATCTTATAATAACAGACGAAGACGCTACATTTTGGTGCCGAAACCCGGGATCAGGACCGTGGTGCAAGGACATAGTTGACGACAAGATCAACAGTTAACGGCGACGAGATGGCAGAGCTCGCCGCAGCAAAGACGTTCCGGAAAGTAATTCGAGAAAACGTAAAGAAAATAATAAATAAGTTGAAATCATTACTGGAATTACGACGAATTCGAAGATTAACTAACCCTACTTGATCAGAAAGAAAAAGCCCTTCTTAAGGTCGATGAGAAGGTAGCGGCGTTGATGACAACAGCGAATGAAGGAGATATCGAACTGGAGGTGAACGAGTGCCACGAGTGTTACGACCAAATCTCTCTTATCAAGAATAAGGTTCGGAGGTCGCTAAAGAGACGAGGAACTGTGGTATCCACTAGTTCGGATGACGATTCGGATGCAGAATCAGTCAGCTCAACAGCGTCAGCGTCGAGGAATCAACCAAGACTTCCTACTCTCGTTATCAGCAAGTTTAGCGGAGAGTTAACGGAATGGCCTGGTTTCTGGTCGCAGTTTCAGTCGACGATTGGTGAACGACCAACGCTAACTAAGGTAGAAAAGTTCAATTACCTACTTTCTTATTTGGAGAGAGAACCCAAAAGCGCGTTGGGAGGCATGAAGGCGTCTGCAGACAGCTACGATGTCGCTGTGAGAATTTTGAGAGAAAGATACGAACGTAAAGACATGATCGTCCACAAGCTCATGAAAAGACTTTACTCCATAGAGTCAGTGTATAATTGTAATGATTTGTCGGGTCTTAGAATGTTGTATGATACTTGCGAGTCTAATATTAGAAGTTTAATGGCTTTGGGAGTTGATATCGAAGCGAATGGAGTGTCCCTATGTCCCCTAATTCTCGGTCGATTACCAGACGAGATTCGTTTAAAATATGCCATGAAAAAAGGTAGAAATACCGAATGGGATGTAGGCGAGGTAATGTCATTTTTACGGAAAGAAGTTGAAGGCAGAGAAACATGCGCTATGTTAAAAGAAAGTACCAGACCACCTAAAGCTAACAAAACCCACGAATCGCAAAAGCATTCTTCAGCTAAGAAGCACGATAGAGAAGAACGATCGGAACCATCCATCGCCAGCGCAGAGACATTTCAAACTAACGTAACTTAGCGAGGTACTTATTGTATTTTCTGTAAAAATAACAGTCATTCTTCGATCAACTGTGCCAACATGACCCTGGAGAATAAGAAGACATATTTAAAAGATTCGAACCGATGCTATATTTGTATGAAGGTTGGCCATATAATGCGAAATTGTCGATCTGGATTCCACCCATGCAAAATTTGTAAGCAGAGACATAATGTCGCAATTTGTGAACAGAACGAAGCGAACAAGAAGTCGCGAGCGAACAATAACCAAGATGAAGCCGAAACTTCAGTCAAGCTGGTTTCCTCAGTAGACTGTCAAAAAACGGTGTTCCTGCAGACGGCTAAGGCTGTAGTGAAGAATCCTAATAACACGGAAGCGGAACAAGTAGTGAGATGTTTGTTAGACACGGGAAGTCAAGCGTCCTTTGTAAGAGAAGATGTAGCGAGAAAAATGAAATTGCCAGTGATAGGCCAGCAAGTTATAGAAATCCAGAACTTCGGCAACGAAAATCCTACGAAATCGAAGCGAAGAATTGTAAGAGTAAATTTACAGAACGTGAAAGATCCAAGAAAAGTTATCAGTATTGCGGTCATAGAAGTGCCCTATTTGTGTAACGCTCTTACGCTAGTGAAATCTGAAGAAATAAAGAACTTCGTGGAGTCCAAAGGATATCAACTTGCCGATGAACCAAGCGAAAGAACGCCAACTCTGTCAAGCATAGGGATTCTGATTGGCGCAGACTCGTACTATGAAGTAGTAACTGGAAGGTTTGAAAGATTGGCTAATTCGTTAGTCGCTATTGAAACCAAATTGGGATGGGCCGTACAGGGTCCCATGTCTTCAAGTCTGGTCGGAGTCAACGCAAACCGAATCACTGTCATGAAAATCAGCTTAGATGAATCTAAAGTATCTAAGACGTTGCAATCGTTTTGGGAAATTGAAACACTGGGTATTAAAGGTAATGAAGACCAGGCTCAAAGTGAAAACGAGGTCATGGAAAGGTTCCGAAATGAGACGACTTTCGAAGGAGGAAGATACGTAGTGAAATTCCCGTGGATCTTGCCAAAAGAGATGTTACCAGAAAACAAAATTATAGCCACCCGACGAATGAGGAATTTGGTGGAAAGATTTAAGAGGGATCCGATTTTCTTCCAAGATTACGAAAATGTTATAGAAGAACAAATTCAGCTAGGCATCGTCGAAGAAGCTGAACCGAGTGAATGTACCGCAGTCGGAACTTACTACATGCCTCATCAAGGTGTCAAACGAGAATCTAGTACGACGACGAAACTAAGGGTCGTACTTGACGGATCGTCGCACGTAAAGGGTGCGCCGTCTTTGAATGATTGCGTATCCAGAGGACCAAATCTAAACCCAAATATATTAAAGCTAATAATACGTTTTCGAAGCTATCAGGTTGCGGTGACAGCCGACATTGAAAAGGCTTTTCACCAGGTCAACTTGGCCAAGGAAGATAGGCGCTCAGTCAGATTTTTATGGGTGAAATCTGAAAATGGTAAAATTGAAGAAAACGAGTTTCGTACGTTACAGATGAACAGAGTTCCGTTCGGAGTATCGGCTAGTCCTTTTCTCCTCGCGGCCACAATCAAATTGCATATTGAAAAATACAGAGACGACGAAGCTGAAGTCGTTAGATCTCTAGATGAAGATTTGTACGTCGACGATAACGTTACAGGAGCCAAAAATGTTGAAGAAGCGTACGAATTGTCCCAGTCGGCTTCGAAGATAATGAAGGAGGCCAATATGACCCTTCGAAAATGGAAATCGAATTCTGCCGAGTTGCGTGAGAAATGGGGAAGTGATGCCGCCAAATCAAACGAAGTTGCTAAATTTGACTCAGAAAGCATTGACGAACAAAAGATTTTAGGATTGTTATGGAACCCTGAAAAAGATAGTTTTTCGTTTGACCTCTCTAAATTGTCAGAAATACTCAGAGATATTAAAGGAACCAAACGTCACGTTTTAAGCGCAGTTTCACAAATATTTGACCCACTTGGAATGCTAACGCCATACACCATCAGAGCCAAAGTACTATTCCAAGAACTATGGAATCCTTCTTTCGAGTGGGATCAACCACTAACTGATGATCTAAATGAAAGGTTTCAAGAGTGGTGCCAAGAAATCGCCACCATCCGTAAAGTTCAGCTCGACCGATATTATTTCAATGAAAACCAAGAAGAAATTACCAGTAAAGAGCTGCACGTTTTTTGTGACGCTAGTCAAAGGGCATACGCGAGCGTAGTCTACATTCGTTTTAAAGCAAGATCTGGAGCCGCAGGAGTAACATTTGCAACGTCAAATACCAGAGTGGCGCCACTGAAAAAAAAATTAACTCTACCCAGATTGGAATTGATGGGATGCCTTTTAGGAGCTCGCCTCGCTAAAAATGTAAAAGCCGCGTTGAAAAATGACGATATTCGGGTTGTGTATTGGACCGATTCTATGGTCGCACTGCATTGGTTAAAGAAACCACCTAGAACCTGGAAACCGTTTGTACAAAACCAAGTGGCAGAAATTCAGAATTTAACGAACGCTGAAGATTGGAGACACTGCCCCGGTCTGGATAATCCCGCGGATATTCCGACTCGATGAATCAAAGCGGATGAATTGGTTCAAAGCGAACGATGGTGGAAGGGAGCTCAATGGCTTGAAGAAGAAGAGTCTAAATGGCCCGTAGTTGAAGTCCTAGGAACCAGAATCAATCCAACTGAAGAGGTTGAATTGGAGCAACGCAAACCGTCCTCGCAGTTCAGTGCGAAAAGAAAAACGGAATTAATAATATTATTCAAATTGATAGGTACAGGGATATCAACAAAATATTCAGAATTACAGCGCTCGTAGTACGATTCGTAAATAAAACGAGGAAAATCGAGGTCGAAACGGGACCTATCGCCGCCACTGAAATGAGAAAGGCCGAATGTAGATGGATTTGGAATATTCAGAATTTGGATTACGGCTCTGAGACAGAATCTTTGAAGAGAAATCAAGCGATTCCGAAAGACTCGAAAATTCTCAAGCTCAGACCGATATTAAGAAATGGTCTTTTATGTGTGGGTGGACGTCTCGAGCAAGCTGATTTAAATGAAGATGAAAAACATCCGATAATTCTAAATAACAAGCGGCACTTATCCAAACTATTGATGAGTAGAAGTCACTTGGAAGTGCTTCATTCCGGAGTACAAAATACTCTAACACAAGCTATAGGCCGTTATTGGTTCATTTGTGGTCGACAATTGGCGAAATCTGTGGTCGGAAAATGCATGATTTGCAGAAAATTACGATCTAAACCAGGAGAAGCTCCGACTGCTCCGCTTCCTAGAGAACGAATTGAAGAATCTCCCCCATTTGAGGTTGTCGGTTTGGATTTTGCTGGGCCATTGTATGTAAAAATAAATGGAAAAATGGAAAAATGTTATATTTGCCTCTGCACATGCGCGGTAACGAGGGCTATCCATCTTGAACTTGTTCCACTACAAGATACAAACCAATTTATCCTGGCCTTCAGAAGAATCATCGCGCGAAGAGGAATTCCGCACATGGTATATTCAGACAACGCTAGCACCTTTCGACGTGCTGATAAAGAACTACGATAATTATGGAAAAACATAAATGGAAAAGAAGCTCGAGCATTCTTTGGAAACAAAGGAATTCAGTGGCGTTATATTGCAGAGAGAGCACCCTGGTGGGGTGGCTGGTGGGAGAGATTAGTGCGATCTACCAAAACGACCCTAAGAAAAGCTCTGCGTCGTGAAGCCTTGACTTATCAAGAAATGGAAACGATTCTCGTGGAAACCGAATCTATGATCAATTCGAGACAAATTACTTACGTGTCAAGTAACGTTGAAGATCCCTCGCCACTTACTCCAGCTCATTTCTTGATGGGAAAACGACTAACTTGTTTACCACCTCACGAAGTTAGGGTAACTGGAATACCAAATACGCAAGTACAAATGACTCGACGAGAGCAGCATCGAAATTCACTCATGGATAGACTATGGAAGCGTTGGAGAAAGGAATATTTATTAGAATTACGCTTCGCGCATTACGGTAATGGCCAGACTAAATAATCGTCGATAAAGGAAAATGACGTAGTACTGGTACACGAAGAGAAATATCCCAAACACACGTGGAAATTGGGAGTGATAACTGAAACACAAAGGGGTCGTGACGGGAAAATTAGACCATGTTTAGTCAGAGTCCTAAATGGAAACATTATAAGACGACCGATATCGCTCCTATACGCTTTAGAAATTAATTATTAATGCGCTACGGTGTTAAAAAAAAGGGTGTAAAATAATACTAATGTATAGCATTATTTTGGGGGGAGTGTTGAAAATTATCGCGCATTAAACAGTGCAATTAGTTTATTTTGTATTATTGATTTCAAAAATGTAACGCTGTCAAAATTTATTATGTAAAAAGAGCAAAAACTGTTGGTATAGAAAAATATATAATTTTAACACATGTATATTTATATCAAATAGTGTTCGCGTATATATGTATAACAGAATATAGACCTATAACCAATGTAATATATATCCAAGGAAATTAACGGCGTCAGACGCGTGATTTGAAATTCACTCCTTTAAATCGCGCGCTCTTTCGAACGTTAATAAAAAGAAAACCCAACGATCTTTAGATTTGAAATATAATTAGAGTTTGTAAGTTCCCGAAAAGTGGAGCTCCGTTTGCAATAACCAAAAGTGTTATTAAATACCTGTTTGTTCTTAACAGATGCGTTTTTAGTAAATATAGTCATAATAGTACAGGGAACTCAAATGATTTTTCAGTCAGTCATTTGAGTTAAAGTCGGAACAGCTCTCCCGAAATTCACGTAGCGTCTTATACGATTCCGACATCTTATAATAACAGACGAAGACGCTACACGGGGGGATACGTGGGGACACCCGTGGCGGAAGTATTCTGACCACCCGTTGGGGGATTGGTGGTCGTCCTCACACGGTCATCCACAAACTCTGCCTCCCGGACGCCTGGGATTACAGGAGTGAGCCACTACTCCCGGCTTAGTGGGGGTTCTGCGTACGCGCTCGACACCTATGCAACAAAATCTATCAACATAGTCCGTAGTATGGCGCTGATTAGGCGAGGCCACATAAATTTGTTTTCGATATCTGCTATTAAAACTCGTATATAGTTAGGTTTAATTTCGATATTTAATGAAATCTGATTTGAACCAATAATGTTTTAATATCCCTTAGAGATAGCTGATAGACCCTCTTACCTATTATTTGCGCATTAAAAAGATTTCTGAACTGATCTGTTTTTTATATTTTTTTAAAGGGATTTTTGGCTAATTAAATAAAGTCTTGGAATTTTTGAGCTATGGTCGGTATAGATGAAAGAACACCAGGTTTCTTTCAAAAAATAAGTGGTCGATAAATTGCCAAAAAATGTTGAGGTCAAGGTCGATTGACTGAATCTTATTAAAACCATATTCTAGATACCATTCGATAGTGCCACAGATACACGTGCTAGCGAGCAAATAGCGTAGACAATATTCAGATATAGATGTCAAGTTAAAAGGAACCACCTATGGACTGCATTGTAAAGGATGATAAAATTAGCGAATAAGTAGATTAGTCCATTATGAAAAGGGATAATATAATATTTCAGATATAGATGGCGATAGAATCACTACTTTTTACTTTTGTAACTCTCCCATGAACGGCCATAAGTGGCCCATGTTTTCCCTTTTTTATTATTAAACTTAAATAAAGTAGTAGTCCTTTAATAAGCCATCCTAACACAATGATTGAACGATTAACACGTATTAACACTCGCATAGTCAATCTGATTAATTAAAAATAACTTTTATCACGGATAGATATTGATCCGAAGACGATATCTGAACTGACTTACAAAAATCTGTTATCATCGGATCACAAATCAGATCTCTGATTTCGGCTTAAAGCACTAGGAGGTAGTTAAGGAAAATGCGTCGTTGTAAATATCGCGAACGAGGCCCCTCGGGTAGGGCATTCCAGCTTTGCTCGTCCACTGATAAATGCTTTTATGAAGATAAACTAACAAAATTTTGTTAGTTATAGGCATCACCCCGCCGCCCCCGCGAGAAAGCTATTTGGATCAAACGGCGCCAGTTAAGGTTAATAAAAAACGTGTTTCGGCAACAGTTTTTTTACTTATTCTAAAATAAAAGTAAGCGTCACTATCTTTATCCAACCAAGTTCGCCTATAATGAGTTCAATGTAATAAATTATTTTTGTGAAATACTGTTATAAAGTCCCGTAAAACGCTTTTGTCGAAAAACGATGAGCAGTTTATCAAATAACAAAATACTAGAGCGGCGACTAGACGTGATCTTAAGAGATACTAACTCAGGTGCTTTACTAAAAAAATATTCTTGATAAAATTCAGTTAATTGATGTTGATAATCTATTTGTATAAATTATTATAATTAATAACATACGCTAATTTTAACAGATTTGCTCAACTTAACTAATGATTAACTATTTTTAAATAGTTTATATTATATTATATTAAACTAAACATTTAGTCTACCCGACACAAGCGGTGCTTAATGGGTGGGCCTGAAATATTACTTATCTAACTTTTTCTGTCAAACCAAAAAATAACAAGTTGGCAAGCCAAAATATACCTCTCCTCGGAAGAGTTTTTAATTTTCAGTGAAGCGTAACTGTATCCGATGGTTCTGCGGTAGAACGCTCACCTGTCGTTCAAGAGGGCTCGATCAAAAAATTGTACTACACCCAATGACAAAAAGAGGGCGCTTTTGTAAAAACCTTTTCCCTGATTCTAAGAAACTGGGTACGCAGTGATTACGCTTTGCCCGAAAATGCGAACGCGTTCGCAGGCCTGACAGACAGACAGACACGGTGGTTGTATAACCCCTCCTAGGGTACAAAGTCCCCTCGGAGAGGTAAAAATACAAAAATTAAATAAAGTTTCTGTACATAAATTTAAGGTAAACGTAATTTAATTTTATGTTATAAAACGGATTGGAAGAATATGTAGGATTGTGCAATCACGGTCAGATGAAAAACTTTAGTATTGCACTAGTTTTAAATAGCGTTAGTAAAATACGAAATATCACACGTTGAAATTACAATTGTACCCTTTTCCCGCAACAGTAAAGGATCAGAATTAAAAAAGCTTTTTAAATGTATACATTTCTAACTGATAAATATGAATATCAGTTTGCGAAAAAGAGATACTCAGATGCTTTTATTTTCGAACATGTATAGAATATATTTTTTTCATTTACATTTATATAAACAGTTTAATATTTTACTTTCATTTCATCTAGGAAGGTTTCTTCTAAAACTGCGGTAGTTTTGATTTTTCCCAGAATTTTTTCAAATTTAGTCTTGATTTATGAGACATTCTTTCCCATTTTTGTAATATCATTTGAAGTCCAATACATTTTGGTAGAATTCGAGTATTTCCTGGTCTGATTAATTCTGATCTTCACGTTAATATCAGTTTTCTATTTGACATTAAGGAAAGGTTTTTCCATTTCCATATTCAGTGTAACCCAAAATTATATTTGGAGCCCAATCCCGATTTCCTTGGTCTCGCATTTCGGCAGGCTCTCCTACAAGAAATATTTGTAATCTTAGCATTTTTTACTCTGATATCAAAGCTAGCTTTAATTATTAAACTAACTCGTGGCCAAACGAACACTCTCGAATTTTAATCTTTTCTTTCAATACCTATATCCACCCAGTGGCGTCGCCAGAAATTCGTCAAGGGGAGGGAGCCGAAGTATGTGAATGTTAAGAGGGGGGTTGAAATTTAGTACAGTCAAAGGTACCCGGAAACTCCCCCTTGTCTACGCTACTGTCTACACCTTTACCTCATTATTTTTAAAAATGTAATTATACCTCGGTTTTATTATTTAATGATGGAACGCGATAAAAAGATGCTTTGCTTCCATCTCGATTTCCCGTTAAATTTTGACAATTTTCTGGGAAATAAGTATGATAGTAACTACTTTTATTCCAAGCTGCACGCCGTAAAATCCAATTTCCAAAACTGTTTGTCCTCGGAGGCAAGTTATAAAATTTAGGGAATGACGTCACACACACGTTAATTGCTTAGTCTCAATAGAGGTATTTCAATGCGAAATTATGAAACGTCACACTTGGGGGGGGGGGGGTTAAAAACCTATGCTACTGCCATCTAAGTAAGCCTTCCAATTCCAGTTTATTTTTCTCAGGGGAGCGGCGCTGCTTCGTTGCGAGTTGGTCACAGTTTTTCGCTCTCCGTTTTGTAAGTTTTGTTTTTCGGTTCTTTTGTTTTTTTAGCCCCAGTTTTTTTTTGTTCCTTGTCCCTTTTGTTTTCTGTCTCCCTCCCCTTTCCTTCCCTTTCGCATTGCCGTTTTTGTTTAAGTTGGCTACCGCCAAGTCCTTCGAAGTGGCCGGGCCACGTGTGGACGAGGGGTCGGCCATGTTGATGAGCTCGGGCGAGGAGGATTTCCCAGAATTGGGCTTTACGACGGTAGAGAGAGGCAGAAAAAAGGCGCGCACACACGAACGGCAGGAGGGAGCGACTATCCCCTCAATTCGGACGAAGGACTTCCCGTTCAAATTGCGCCCCGCTGTGGGATCAAAAAAATTCCACGAACTTGGGACTAAGGCCTTGCATCGTTTGGTAGAGTCCACTTTCGGGAGGGGGGTGGAAGCGAAAGCACTGAAAAGCGGTGAATTAATGGTCTCCGCTGCCACGGAGGAGCAACGACAAAATATCCTGCAGACTCCCGCTCTCGGTGACGTCACCTACACGGTGGTGACGGGTAACTCCGCTACGTCAACGGTGTTCAAGAAGATTATCGGAGTACCGCAAGATATTACACGGGATGACATTTTGGAGGTTTTACGTGCCACTGGTGTGGCGATCTCCAGTATTCGTCGCTTGGGGGGCCGTAGCTCGGCGTTTGTTTTGGGATTTCCTGGACAGGCCCCCCACCGAGTTATGTTCTACAGCGCCTCTTACCGGCTGTTCGATTATGAGGCGGGTCCTAGCCAATGTTACAGGTGTCACCGTTTCGGCCATTTTGCCCGGGAGTGTTAAGCCTCGGTGCAATTCGAAATCTGTGCCCAATGTGGCCAGGACCATGTTTATGACAAAACGACCCCGTGTACGAATCCACCAAAATGCGTTAACTGCAAGAGTGCGCACAACTGCAAGGATGGTCGCTGCCCGAAGTTACGTTTGGAGAAAATGGTGGTCACCTTACAGCGCACGGAGCACCTTCCGTTTCCGGAGGCCCGCGAGTTGGCCAAATCACGGAGCTATGCTCAGGTCTCCCGTCAGACCAGGTCTCGAGCTCCCGGACCCCAGCTTGTCCAGCAACGGACCTCTCCTCCCCAAATTACGCCGGCTCGCATTACTTCCTCGGAGAATTCGCAACAGCCGCCCTCCTACCAGCCCCAGGGGGATAACACCACATACTTGGGCGTGGTGGAATTTCGCGACTTGCTGGAGATCCTTATCCGAGGGGTGGCGCAACTTCTCACGGGGGCACCAGCTATTCCTCAACAATTGGATGCTGCTCTCTCCGTCTTGGTGGATCAAGTTGTGGGCCGTTTTGGCAACTCTTCAGGCGTCACCGTTAGTCCCCAGAGCTATGTCGCTGTCTCCGCCCCCACCGATAGGCGTTCCGCTCCCCCTCCCGCACACCAAGATGGGGCTACATAACTTCGCCCTTCTTCAGTGGAACACGAAAAGCGTTAACGCCCGCCTTGGAGAACTGTTTAATCTCATCCGCATCCATCAGCCGTCTGTTATCGCGCTTCAAGAGACATGGCTTCAACCCCATGACCTTCTTCGTTTAGACTTTAGTATTTACGAGGTCTTCCGTGTTGACCGTCCGCACCAACCGCTCGGGAGGGCGCTTCTCAAGTAGGCACCCCAGGCGGTCGGCTGGCCCTTAAGCCACCTTTGGGTGGATCGCCAATAATTCAAAAGATAAGAACCGAGGTGACGTAAACCTAAAAGAGGGAGAAATATCGCCAAAAGACACAAACCAATGACGAACGTTTTCACTGATAACACCCCAACGTCTTGGGAGTTATTTTGAAAGCGGTGTTGAACTTCCTTGACGTCACGGGGATTGGCATTCAAGATGTCCAACAGCAAACGATTCGACATGGCTTCGGACAAATTCTTAAACTCTTCAGTCCGCACAACGTCGTCCTTGTAAGCGGTTACGTATTTCACGGCTTCCTTTTTCAAGTAACCCGCCGATAATTTTAACGAGAGTTCATAAAAGCAGACGGAATTCTCAACGTTTAATCGAGAAACTAGATGGCGTTCGCAAAGTTCCATTAAAAGGGGTAAATCGTATTTTTCAGAAGCGTACATCAACTTCAAACAAGTGTTGTCCAAATCGGGTGTCTGGCGGAGATATAAGTAGTGAAGCAAGTCGGAGACCGTTTCGGAATCGAACACGCCCCGTAAATCGACAACGTCGTCTAGCATTTCTTTGTCGAACATTTTGGACGTGGATGTCAGCACCGCTTTGTGGCAAGGGAAATCCCGCTCGCTGGTTTTAAGGACGCAGTCGGTGTGGTTCTTGGTTTGGTGCATTCGGCTCAGGACGTCGACATTCTGATCGCCTTTGCAAAAGTCGCGAGTGTTTGTTACAGTGTTGATATCGTCGATGACGGTTATGTCGAAACGAACTCGAAGATTCAGCTGAGAATCCTATTAATATTGGCAAAATATATTTATTTGAGATATAAAACATACAGTGACCAGAAATGAAAAAGACTTTTAAATAGTGTGTATAATTCGGTGCTTGCTCGTAGCGTCATAGGCGTACGTCGTAGCTAAGCCCCGCCTTAAAACAGCCGTCATGCATTGTACTACGTCAAGTAAGCATCTATTTTTTTTTGTGAAAGTGTGTTTATTTTCATTAGGCCTGTAAGGTATATTACTCTCCCTGAACATATAACGCTACCTCGGGCGTATGGTGTCGACAAAAACTTTCCTCGCTCCGGGAAGGAGGTTGCCACCGATTTCGCAATACCCATCGTAGGGGTTAAACCTCCGACCCGAGCGAGGAAAAGACAGAATTGAGATCGCGACTAAGAAGACGCGATGTGGTTTTGAGATGTGTGTGCGCGCCGTGACTTTGGCCCTCTCGGACAAACTTCCGCGAGACGGACATGTTTTTGTAAATATACTTTCTTTGTGTTCGTGTAAATATATTTCTTGTTGTACATACTTTTGATTTGCTTCTTATGTTTATTCATTATTTTATTATAGTAACCATTTAACTCCCTATTTTATTCATTTAATGTAACACTTAATCCTAATCCTAATTAATTACCCCTAGACAACTTAACCATAATTTAAAATCCCATTTACTTTACCATAATATTTGTCCCCTCGGAGAGGTAAAACGTTCTGCGGAAAAAACGGAGAAAGATAAAATGCTAATAATAAGGTTAGCTGGTAGTGCTCGAAAAGGCTCGAGGAAGGTGAATTTTCTGTTGGAAATCGTAGAGAGTCCGACGAAGTAACCCCTCGAATGAAAAGATGTGGAGAAAAAGAAAATGGAAAACAGTTACCTAGTAGTGTCGCACTTACAGGTTCAAATCACACAGAGCGGTATCGGCTAACTTGAATTAGACGGCTCGTCCAATGAAATATGTACAAACACTGGGATAGCGTGTTTAAAGGCCTGGTGTGGAACTTTCTTATCGAAGTCGTGTATGGCCAGAAGAAATAAAAAAGTGTGGCACTTACTTATCGAAGCCGTGTTTGGCCAGAAGTAATAAATAAGTGTGGCACTTACTTGTCGAAGCCGTGTTTGGCCAGAAGTAATAAATAAGTGTGGCACTTTCTTATCGAAGTTGTGTATGGCCAGAAGTAATATTTCACTCAAATTTAAAGTTTATTACCAATTCATGACTTTCTGCTACCTACTTAACGGGAATAATGGCAAGAATAATATTATCGCCTTCTTGGCGAACTTGTTTTCGTATCACAAGAACCCAAACCTTAATGTTCGTATTTCCCTGCTGCTTGGTTTTGGGCTGGTTGCAGCCTACTTCCAGGGGCTAGTAGGCCACACTTTTAAGCTCTCTGGCGCTCTTTTAAATCATAATAGGAAAATATGAAAATAACAGTCATACTTCTCAACTCACCCCTACAACTCCTTAAAATTTTTGCATAACCTTTTGAAAATGCTAGATTTAAACGACTAACTAATAGGCCTTAGCAAAAAACGAGCGATTGCATCGAACACCGCCATTCTATTTTTACTGAGCAGGCAAAGACATAACCCAGTGAGAGGCTAGTTCGATAGGGTTAAATTATTTGGCATCGGTATCGCTACTGCCATCTGGTTCCCAATAAGAACCATAATAATTTTTAAAAACAATTTCTAACCGTAAATATAAAATAAACTGTATCAAAAAATATAACGCGATTATATAACAAACTACAGAACCTGCCTGTAAAATTTCAAGTTTATCAAAGCAACCGCTTTAAAGAAATAGGAACGCAGAGAATAGCGTTTACCCCCATGTTAATTTTCAATACATAAGCTGAAAGACACTTGAATTTTCCTCAAAGATTGATGAAGCCGATCTTATGTTAAAAACTTGACTAGCTTTATCGATAATGGACGGTTGATTGCAATCTTCGGATTTACTGTTCTAATCATTACGTCGGAAGGAAAAACAAACGTCCGCGGCAGGACTCGAACCTAAAATCTTCTAATTCGAAGTCAGACTTTTACTATCCGAAGTCAGATGCCTTATCCATTAGGCCACGCAAACGATAACAATTTCATCCTATATTTATATTTGGCTCTTTCCAAATCCTTTGGGACTGATTATTCGCACGTTAAAAAGTTTAATCGGAAACACTAAGTCCATCTGAGCCAACGCGGAGTAACAACGTTTTTGTATATTTTATCAACGGGTCCTTTATTATGTACTACGCTATACAGTAAAGGCTTCGGATATTTCGAAATAAGGCTTAAACATATAAAATATCGCGAAACAGAAAGGTCGCGTAGGGCATCCGAGTTTACTTTTCTACATTACAAATGTCTCAATTAACCAACAGTAATCATACTTACCTGGCGTCGCTGCAGCCTTGATCTATGAGGAGGCGGGCTTGGACGAGAACCCATCATTGCACCGCGATGGGTTTGACTCCAACTTTCTTCTGCAAATTGCATTAGATGGGGCGTATAATTTATGGAAGCGGGGTCCTGCGTACGCGCTCGACCCCAAACAATTCAATTGTAAAAATAAAACCGCGTAATTGATAAACTTCCCGGTGTCGTATTAGTACGATCAGAGATAATTTATAATAGGAAGTGGAAGGTAGGGGATGAATTGTAGTTCCTAAACCCCCGCGATCGAAATATCTAGCCAGGCGGGTTTCCGGTATGACGTTTTCCCTGGGGGCGGGTCTAGAGTGAGCTGTTGAAAAAAAAAATTTAAAAGCCGAAGAAGTAGGCAAGGAACAGACGAATGACCAAGCTGCGGTGTGTGAGCGATGTCCTTCGGAAAAAAGGTTATTTATTTATTATTTTGCATCTTACTTTAAATTATAATTATTATTAAATTCTTATTTATTTAGTTGCTGTAACCATTGTTTGAAATGGACCATCAAAAAGATGAATACCCAGAAATTGGTTTTTCGTTTGGAGAAGGATCTTGTTGGCTCTAATTTCATAAACTTCAATGAGTGTTTTGCATCTGTTACTATACACCGCTCCAAAATGTTCAAAGTAACTGCTCATTGTTTTATGATTATTCGGGCGCCTCTCACAAGGAGACTACCCGAGGTGTAACTCATCGATTTTGTTTAAATTCAGGGATTAAGTAGACCTTCATGTAACTTAAAAAACGCCAAAGGGAAAAAAATGCGATGGGCTTTAGTTTTACCATGGCAACCGAAAACGTTTTAGAGAACTAAAATAATATATTTATCTATGTAAATTAACATGGCAAAATCGAAGATTCTATTATGAAATTATTCAAAAAAATTTAAACAAAGGTGGTTTAATTTGTGTAAATATCCAATTTTGGGTAAATATCTAATTTCGGGTAAATATCTAATTTTAGGTAAATATCTAATTTCCGGTAAATATCTAATTTCCGGTAAATATCTAATTTTAGGTAAATATCTAATTTTAGGTAAATATCTAATTTTAGGTAAATATCTATTTTTGGGTAATATATCCAATTTTGGGTCGCTATCTAATTTTGGGTAACTATATTTTTTGGGTAACTATCTTAATTAGGGTAAATGTCTAAATTTGGGTAAATATCTAAATTTGGGTAAATATCTAAATTTGGGTATTTAAATTTGAGTAATAATTTGGGTAAGTACTTAAATTTGTGTAAATATTTTAATTCAGGTAAATATCTAAATTTGGTAAATATTTAAATTTTGGTAAATATTTTAATTTAAATATTGAAATTTAATTTAGGTTAGTATTTTTATTTGGGTAAGAATTTAAATTTGGGTAAGTATTTAATTTTGAGTAGGTATTTAAATTTGGGTAATTAAATTTAATCTGAATTCGGGTAAATATCTAAATTTTGGTAAACTTCGGAATTTGGGGTCATTTCACGACAAATCGACCAAAGGTTTTGGAATTTACCACCCTACCTTTTTAGATTTGGATAAAAATTAGTCTTAAGGGTTATTCTGGTCGATAAAGCCGAATAAATTTGGGTAAATATCTTAATTCAAATGGGGTAAATTGGGTAAATTTACTATAAATATCTAAATTCAAATGGGGTAAATTGGGTAAATTTACTATAAATATCTAAATTCAAATGGGTAAATTTACTATAAATATCTTAATTCAAATGGGTAAATTGGGTAAATTTACTATAAATATCTAAATTCAGGTAAATTAGTAAACTTCATATCAAATGTCTAAATTTGGGTAGATTGATCAGGTACTGTAAATTGGGTAAATTCATATCTAATGTCTAAATTTGTTTAGAATTATCAGGTACTGTAAATTGGATAAAATTTTATCAGCTACTGTGAATTGGATGAAATTTCATCAAGTTTTTAAATTGAATAAAACTTGAGCAGGTTATGTTAATTTAATTCGAAAAGCTTTTTTAGGTACGTGTAAAATTCAAAGAATTTAGGTAGTGAAACCATTTTTTAAATCAATATTATATATAAAGTTAAACAATATTGTTTAAGATAATTTTTAATTTAAATGAAATATGTGAATGTATTTATTATTATATAGAAAAAAGTTTAGACATTTACCCAAAATTAGATATTTACGAAAAATTAGATATTTACCCCAAATTAGATATTTAAGAATAATTAGATATTTACCCAAAATTAGACATCGCGGGGGTTTAGGAGTTACAATACACCCCCCACCTTCCACTCCATATTATAAATTATCTCTGGTCGTACTAAAACGACACTGGGTAGTTTAAGAAATACGCTGGATTTCATCCCATTAGTTTCAGTTTTCGAGCGCGCACGCAGGACCCCGCTACCATAAATTATACGCCCCATCCAATGCAATTTGAAAAAGAAAGTTGGAGTCAAACCCATCTCGGTGCAATGATGGATTCTCATCCTAGCCCGTTTCCTCATAGATCAAGGCTGCAGCGACGCCAGGTAAGTATGATTACTGTTGGTTAATTGAGACATTTGTAATGGAGAAAAGTAAACTCGGATGCCCTACGCGACCTTTCTGTTTCGCGATATGTTATATGTTTTAACCTTATTTCGAAATATCCGAAGCCTTTACTTTATAGGGTAGTACATAATAAAGGACCCGTTGATAAAATATACAAGAACGTTGTTACTCCGCGTTGGCTCAGATGGAATTTCTGTTTCCGTTTAAGCTTTTTCTGTGCGAATAATCAGTCCCGAAGGATTTGGAAAGAGCCAAATGGATAAGGCGTCTGACTTCAAATCAGAAGATAGTAGGTTCGAGTCCTGTCGCGGACGTTCTTTTTTTCTTGCGACGTAATCTTTATACCACTGATTAGAAAATCAAATCCGAATATTGCAATCAACCATCCCTGGTCTGTATAGCTAGTCCACTTTGTAACACAAGAACGGCTTCATCAAGCTATGGGGAAAATTCAAATGTCTTTCAGCTTATGTACGGAAAATTAATCGCGTTGTTTTGCAAACATATAAATTAAAAGACTAAATCCGCCGCATTGTAACTGAGAAGGTCAAAGTACTATGAACCCGATGTCTAGAAATAAATTATTAAAATTTTATATAATAATGTAATATTTATTAAAGTATAGTCAGTAATAATAATTTTATGTAATTTTTATAGAAGTATTGTTTTTATGTATGTTACACGTTTAAAAATAGACAATTGAAACTGAGATATAATATGCGGTAATAATTTAAAAAATGGGGCTGTATTTGTAGTTGCACGAGTTTAATTTCGCTCTGCGCTGTTGTCTGAAGATTTTAATATAATTAATATAATTAAAAATTGGTACGTAAATAAATATATCTTAAGTAAAATTTATAGTATTGTAATTCCAGCTTATTTTTTTACTACCTTGGAGATAAGAAATATTTTTGTTCGGCAGTTATTCATCTTTTCAAGAACCTTTCGCTATCAGATGACCAAAATAACTTTGTAGAAATTAATGCTTATATACCCTTTTTAAGGGAAGACAATAGAGCGTTTTATAAAATCTTTGTGGTGTGCTTTCCCCCTTTTGAGTTCGAAGGAGGTGAAGGTTTTGGCCGTATTTTCGTGTGAGAGAAAAATATTTATCTGGCAAACCCGTAAGAAATTGAGAGCAGTCGATTTTTAGGAGTAGCGTAGTTGCTAGCCTAGGCTTCACTAATTTCCGGCTTTCCGCGCCGTTTTTCTTTTTTTATATGATTTTTGTAGTAAATCAACGGGTTTAAAATGAAACTTAGATCATGAAAATATTCTTAACCTCAAACATACTTCAACACCAGTCCTAGGGTCCCTCCTACAACTTCTAAAAGGTACGTCTCTAAAATATTCATATAAAGACAGGACATAATCCGAATTCTCTTAAACTAAAGAATAACAAGAGTTGTTAGTCCTGCTGAACTAGCTCTATAGTCTGTATGAAAAGTTTGGCCGGTTTTAGGCTGATTTTATAGAACGCTCTATTACTAGAAGTTGGAAACGCAATGAATTGTTTAAAGGCTGCTCAGATTGAAAATTTGTTCCTGGGTACGGAGAAACAAGAAACGTATTTTAATAAAATATTTGGGAATAGTTCTACGCTCTCATTTTGAAAGAGCTGTTCGTGGCACCTAGGAGCAACAAACACAAGGAGAACGCCGCTAGCCTTAAACACGCTAACGAAGGGTTGTGTACGAATTTTATTGGACGAGCGTCACGAGCCTTTACGCTGAACGTTTTACGGGCGGGGGAAGACAATTTCCGAATTTTCCCCTTCCGACGGCAGCAGGCGCTAAAGCGTCTAGCCAATGAAAAACGTACGCAAGAAAATCCACGACTTATGACGGGTTGCGTTCTCCTTGTGTGGGGTGTTGTGTTTGTTGCTCCTAGCTGGCACTGTCAGCCCGACTGAAATAACGAATAACATTTCTTCGCATTTTAATGAAAAAATCATTTAATATTCGCTTTTATTATTCACAATAAATCTTTTTAAATGAGGTCCCTCTCTCTTATTACTCGTCACTCGTTTGAATCATCCTAGTTTGAACTAAAACGTAACACCCCTCGTATAACGAGGTAAATAAAAGTGAACCATTTCAGCGCACCTCTCTTAGGGCAGCTGAGAGCGAGCCCGGGCCCCGGGAATTTGTCGGGCCCGACCTCTCTAAACTTCTCGAACAAATATTTTTATTTTCCAAGCATTTAAAATGAGCGTAATATTTACTAAAATAGAGTTTTTCATTGTGGAAACTAATATGAAATACGACGAGTTAGTTAAATGTTTCGTCTCCAAAGGTCCTGTGAAAATTACGGAATTCCTTGATAACGTTTAAAATGCATATTATACATGACCTATTTCGGTAAATGGAAATATCAAATTGGCGTCTGGTGCCTTGATTTAATCGGTGACAGAATAACTCCGCCCAAAAAACCGCACGCAGCGCGCGCTAAAGGTTAAAACCGTTTTAGTTCAAGCGCGCGCTGCACGCGGATTTTAGGGCGAAGTTATTTTGAAACCGATTAAATCATGGCCTAAGCGACACCTTTTGTTCAACGTTCTTATACATAGTTCCTCTATGTACATATATACGTTCTTGGTAATCTAGTATAGTTGGTCGCTTCTTCGAAACTTCAGATTTATTTTACAGTAAACCCCGCGGCTAACTAACGTACTCTACAAAATATTTCAAATTCTCCAAACACATATTATAAGAAGATCATTATATTTACGAAAACAGGACTGAGCTTGACTCTAATGTGAGTTCCGATGAGTTATTTTCATAAACTATCCGAAAGTTCGTCTCACCAAACACGCTTTCGACTTACGAAAATAAATCTGTTTTGATGATTAATAAATTGTGATTTCAAAGAAGTGTTTTTGCAAATTATTATTTGGAAATGATTGTGAATATCTCCTTTTTATTTTGTACCGTATGTTTTTGATTATATAACTTTGTTTATAAGGTGGTCTTTTCCATTCTAGGGCTGGATTTAATCAGAAGGACCTCTAAAACGATCAATTACGAAAATTATAAAGAGGGTAGTATCTCACTTCGAATTTTTCTAAGAATCGACAGCGAATGTAAGATCACATTTGGAAAGACTGTTATTTTACATCAGTTTAAATTTTCTGAAGAGGAACTCTGCTGTGATTATATTTCAATTGTTCCTTTTGATTTCGATGCAATAGACACAACAAAAATGTAAGAAAACATTCCAATTACCAATTCGCTAACTCTAGTTTTTTAATTGATTATTAGAATAAGACTAAATATTATTTAATTAAATAATAAATAAATAATAATACAGAAGTATTCAAGCGAGGAGCACAGAATGAGAAACTGTAGAGATCTAGCGTTGAGTCTCAAATTGCCTTTCGTCAGTTAGCAATTTCGCAGTGGTTGAAAAGTCGGAACCACTCCTTCCGGATTCTCTCCCCATTGGGCAAAATGGTTTTCCCCGGGTTCTTCGGTTTCCCCTTGTATAACAACTGTAGAATTTCATGGTAATAGTGCAAAGAGCTGTTGGCTCGGGTGCCAAGAAGGGTTCGCCAACACCCCCCTACGCATTGCAACCCGGCCACCTCATTTAAAGGCATCAACAGTCGCTTTATGACTTGGCCTTAAATGGCTCTTTGGTATTAACCTACCTAATTATAGCTAGGAATATGAATGACCCGTATCCTGGAATGGAAAATTGTATTCCCCCAATACGGGCTCCCCGTCGCACCTACGGTAACGTAGCTCGAGATAAAACTTTAACCTAAGTCTGTAGCGCCATCTAACGACAGGCAGTGTTACTAGATTAACATATATGCGTGTTCATAATTTCGTCTGCTTGACATTTTAAATACCAAGTAGTAAAGGGTTTTTCTTTTGTTTAGTAGTAGAAAATGATTTTAATTAGTGGAGAAAGCTGAATGTTTGGTTTAAGGTAGAAAAATTTAGTCATGGGAAAATATTGTTGCTTTGACAATTGTCGCAGTGATGCTAGGTTCCATAGTAACATTATTTTTTATCCAATTCCTAAACCTGGAAGGAATGGGAAAAATTTCAAAGCATGTCAAAAATGGATAGAAGCAATTAACCGTGAAACTATCACTGTGACAACTGTAAAACAACATCATTACGTTTGTAATTTGCATTTCGTTGATGGTAAAGGACCAACTAAAGAAAACCCTTTCCCTTCACAACTCACAAAAGAAGTGCGTGACCCATTATTTTCCATAAACGTGAACAAGACTGGAAACAATAGCTATTCAAAACAGAAATCAGAAATTGAAAGTGCCTTCTCACCCAAACTAGAAACTCGCACCAATAATAGCAATAATCTAAATATTATGGAATTTGACCAATTAGTGTTGCCAAATAAACATTCTATTACGGGTAGTGTAGAACTGGAATATAACCAAGAAACATCACTACCAAACCAAGAAACATCACTAACAATAAGCATTTCCACCTTTTTTTAATTGAAGTAATGATACTTAAGTATTCCATTTAATTTATTAGGAAGTAAAAGAATCAGAATTACAAATAATGATGGATGTAAACCCTACTAGAATTGAAAGACTACCTGGAGATTCACAACAAGCTTTGTTTTTGGATCAAGCTATAGATAATGAACCAGTGCGTGAAGCGCTTTCCCTTGATGAGCTTCGAAAGGAAATTGTTCTACACCAAGAGGAAAATAAGGAAATTTTTTGTGGACTATTTTATTGGAGCCAAAACTCCTCATTTTGTCTAAACGAAAAGGCAGTAGTTTAACAGTTAGGTTTGAAGTTCACCAATCATTGAATGTTGACATGTTTATCTTAGAAAAGAGTATTGACAAAACTCATAACATATTTTCAAAAGGCTATAAGATTAATTCTTCCCAGGAATTACTTGATATGACATCACATTTTGATAATAATTTGAGCGTCTGCTGGGGTGTATCTGAGACTCTATTTGACACCTTTTTAAAACACTCCCATAAGTCTGCTCAATTTTATCCAGAAACAAACAGCCTTAGGTCTCTTAAATGCCAATACATCAAGAACAAATCTAGTGGTTGGTGTATAAATTGTAGGCTACTACGTAACAATTTATTGAAAAGACTTAAACGGAAGAAAAAATGTGCTATTTTTCCGAAGCAAACTACTCTTGGAAATTTAGATTTACAGCAAATACGAACGCGAATGACTGCTATGAAATTAAAAAACCTGGCTCTCAACAGAAGAAATAAGGCTCTTAAGAAGCGGATTGAAAATCTAATTGCCACTGATGGTGTTCAACTTACTACTGAAGAAAACGCTGAAGTGTATAAAATATTGCAGGACAATCCTTTTGAAACAGCAACCAAATTTCAACGGTTTCTGTTACATCAACAACTACAAATTAGGCATACACCCTATTTTACAAAATAAATCCAATTACCAATATTGTAATACCTAATTAAACAATATATATTTACCATTATTTGTTTCTTTTTTACTTTTGGAAAAAACAGTATAGTTGTGCTCTTGGAAAATTAAATAGATCGCTTTTCCTGGTTTCATTCTGATTCTAAATACTCTAAAAACACATGGCGTGCCAACATCTAGCAGACGAAAATATTTTCTTCAGTTCAAACTATTTCCGTTAGATGTCTATACGGTATTGAGTTCAATGTTTTAACGCTGCCAAGCCTACCTACCCAGTCCTGCCCTTCATTTCCTCTCCATAATTTCCATCCTCCTAGATTATAGTCCCCATTTTTTTTCCCATTTCCACCTCTGCTGCGCGTATATTGGCAATTTATCAGTTTTGTCGTGGAAGACGTCAACTCAGCCTGAGAGACTTTTAGCCCTTTTTTGGGTCGCGCTGTAACCTCAACCACTTGTCGTGTTTTAATTCTGTAAACGAATTTAAAATCAAGATGTTTTACTTCATAGGCCCGTCTTTTCACGATTTATAATTTAATCAATAACGCCGAGAAAATATAAGTTTTTGAAGCCACGAAATTACGGTTTAGAGGCATTCATTTTATCTCAAGTTTATCATTGGTGCGCATGCGCTACAGGAAGTTCATTTTGGGGGTCCTTCATAAAGAACGTAAGTAAGTGATAGTTTGTTGTTGGGTGATCCATAAATTATCTTTTGTATTAAAGCACATGTTAAGATTGACAACTGTTTGAGTGAAGAGAAAATTAATTTTCGAGTTTTAATAAATGGTTATATTATCAAGAATGTATTTATTTATACTCAGGGTGAATGAATATGTCGAGACGATTGACGGTCACGTTGAGGCCCTAACCCCGTCACGCTAAGGGGGGGGGGGGGGAGGAGGCGGTCTTATTTTTTGCGTCCTCGCAGCGGCGTTAATTAACGCGTCGAAAAACGTAATTTTTAAGAACCAATGAGATTGCAGTATTATTTGATTTTATTAAAGCGGAGGAGCATACCGGGGGCCCCAACGGGTGGAATTGGAGAAACGCTAAATAAAATCTCGACATATTAATTCTCCCTGAGTAGAAATAAATGCATTCTTGATATTTTAACAAAAACAGTTCTCCGAACTGAAAAAACTGTTTAGAGCTCTTACCAGATAAAGCCTTAAAGGTGCAAATATTACTTTTAATCCAATTTTATATCTTTAATTATTTAGTAATGTAGTCAACCATACATTCAGTCTTCCAAATGCCAAATACCCTATTTCTGGGACCGATGTTTATAGCCATATATAAAAATAATGATAATTAAACTTTATGAATAATGTTGATACATCCAGACTTTAAACCTATTATTCTAGAAAACAGATCGTGGTAGGGATGTGGAAAGGTTTTAAACTGATCTTGAAGATTCGCTCTAAAATACAGGGTGTCCACTAAAAAATGAACCAGGGCGAATATCTCAAAATCTGTTTTAGGTAAGATTTTGAAATTTTCAACTCGTATACAAGATGTAGGGGGAAACCTACTGCGAAAATGTCGATGCCCTTGAACCGCGTCTTCAAGGTCATATAAAAACTAACTCGAGAACCGTAAGTGTTACAAAGTTGGTTCCAATTAGAAAAGTGTTCCACCTGACTTTCTAAGTACCAATAGCTTTGACCTGATCGGATTTGACCAATAGGAAGCCGAGAAATGCTAGATGAAAACAAGAAGTTCGTTAAGTTCTTAACGTGTCGAAAGCGAGGTTCGGGAGCTGATAACTCTAAAGATAATCGTGTTAGAGTACTGTTAGTCTAGAAAAATTAAATGAGGTACCCATGGTTCCACCAACCCCACCAAATTTAAATTCTAGTTTTATCTCAAAGTAATTATTCTATGAAATCGTACTTTTGCTGATTATAAATAAATTATTTGCATCTTGTGATTTCAGGGCTACATATGGCAGCCCTAACAATCCAAATTTTAAACTTAACGAATCTTTAAATATATTGGAGACTGTTGATGTTGATGAAGAGTCCACAAATTTAAAACCACTCTGCTTTGTCGAAACACAGAAATTAATTACATTAGTAGAGACGTCTATAAATAAAACATGTGATGTTGATAACTGTGGAAGGAAAGTTACGATAAAGAAATATTTTAAAGGCGCAATCTTTCATAGCTCGTGGAAATGTAACAGAAAACCAAATCCGCATAAAGGTTTGTGGACTTCTGTTAGTACTGATTTTAATCTTAAATTTGCATCATGTGCACTGTATTCTGGCAGCTCTTTTTCCAAAGTAATTGAAGAACAATAATTGTTTGGCTTTTTTCAAATTGATTTATTATGATAACAATTCATATTTCAAATAGTTACAAACCTTTTTCTCTCAATTGGAAGTGGAAATTATGAGTCATACTTTACTATACCATCATCACGAAGAATCCTGCTATCCTGCCATTTTGCAATATTGGGATTCACAGCAAATAACATTACTCTCCCAAATTAAGGAGCCACTAATAATCTCCCGCGATGCACGTAAATAAGTTCTTTGAAAAATTATAATTCTTCATATTGTTATTCTTTATACTGATGATATCATAACCATTGCTTTGCCTAGGTAATGATTCGCCGGGATTCTGCTCAAAATTCTGCACGTATACAGCCGTTTGTACCAGAACCAACAAAATTATTGCGATAGAATTTGCTGAAAAAAGGGAAGCAGAAAATAAGAGTGTAAATATGGAACCTCTTTTGTTTTCGAAGGTTGATACAAAAATTGGAGAAGCACTGTCCAGAAGCTATTGCTGAGGTGGTAACAGATGCTCATTCCCAAATCAAGTGCATTTTAAGTAAAACTTACCAAAAGTATATCATTTGTGAAAATTCTAACAATTGGATTTAACAGGGAAGGAGTATCATAACATTAAACACTCTCACGACATTTGGCATGCTGCCAAAAATTTGATACAAAGATTAAGTAAAGTAAATATTTTTCGGTAGTAAATTTGAAATTTCTTTGCATACATTACCTTTTAATTTCTTTATCAGATTAGTAAAGAACGGGGATGCCACACAATTGAGCCATGGATAGACCATATTGTCACCCATTTCTGGTGGTCATCAGAAAACTGCAAGCAGGATGAAGATAAAATTAAAGTGAATTATTTTAAAATAATTATTAATTAGTTAACTGAAAATACCTATTTCAGAAACTTTGGTTAACATCTCTGCACCATGTCACCAATGGTTGTGCCCATGAAGAGTTGGATGCCGAGGAATATCGTGATAAAGAGTGGTTGGAGTATGAGAGTGTAGCTTATCAAAAACTTCGTACTGTGATTTGTGACAAAACGTTTTTAAAAGATTTTCACTTTTATGAAAACTTTAGGTATATTCTTTTTATCTTATTATTATTCGTGAAAAAATTCACTGGTTTTTTTTAAAGACACACTGGTACACTGGAATCTTTTCATTCGGTAATTTTAGCGTACGCATTGAAAAAACTTCCATTTGGGTAAAAGCAACTTTTACGAATTATTTTAATACAAATATCTAATGTATAATTGTTTCAGCTACAAGTCTTATATAGCCCGAAATCTATTGACAGTTTTTGACCACAACACCAATGTCAATCGCCCCCATGCTACTGATAAAAAAGGAGTCCTAGGGTAAAACTATTAGTAATTTTCATGTTTTATTCTAATTTGTTTGCGTTGAAATAAGTATAAAGTCAAATGCTCTAAATCAACCACTAAACGCACTGCTGTGCCAGTGAAAGTAGCAAAAAATACAAAACCAGCTGAAGAACTTTTAAAATTAACTCTCTCTAAAGAAATAGTTAGAAAATCATGCGATATGTTTGATGATTTAGTTTTAATTAAAAAATCATTGCCAGCATCTGTTTCCTCTAAACAAGAGCTGATTGTACTGCGAGAAGAAAAATCTAGGTTTTCTCTTGAAATTCCAAATGGAGAATTGGACCATTTGTTTGAAAAATGTGAGTCTAACAAAGAATATTAAAAATAATAGGAATTACATGATTTAATTAAAATTTTATTCACTTATTTGTCGTCAGTAACTAAAACCAATTTGCTAGTAGTGTTTTAAAATGACTATCTTCGGCCACCTCCCCTTCCACCCCTGGCTCCCCTCATTCTTCTCAAGAGATTTGCAGCAGATTCTTTATATCCAGTATATTCAAAAGTGGATATAAAACAGAAAGTTTGGGAGGACCCGGTAGCCCTGTTCCATCAAAAATGAGGATCCCCCAAGCATGCCCCTAGTTTGTGCCTACCCCCTTTGGCGGAGCATTACAAATGGCGCTTTACTCGCATGTACCTGCGTAAATCGGCTGATATATTATAGTTCTTCTTCAGTTCCTTATCCACCTGATTATATAGTCTTTGGGCGGGATTTGGTGCGTCTGCTCTTTGTGAAAATTCACATGTTTGGCAAGGCTTAGGTAGATAATTGATAAAAACATTTTTGTTTTGTTTGAATGGGGTGTGCGGCTTAAAGTGTTTAACGAATTTAAAAACAATGGAACTTCAAAAGAACTACTAGAAGATATGTGTTCTCAACACGAGTTGTTACATTCGCATTACTCTGAAGAAAGAGGAGGATAGTGGCTTTCTGTACGCATGGAATAATTGGGTATACAATTTAGTACTTAATGAAGAAGGAATTGACCCAGTTATAATTTATGACCCAATATATGCAAATGAACTCTCCAATGTAGTACATTGGATAGCTTGGCAAAAAACATCAATAAAATCCCTGTAGTTTTGAGGGGAATTAACAACGGAGGTTTATTTATTGCACATGATTCCCTAATGCCGTATGTGTCAACAGTTACAAAAATTGTTATCGGATCAGTTTCGCCTCTCATCTGGTATAAATAATCCAGGGAAAACAATTAAAGAAACTACTTCAGTTGTAAATTGATTAAAATTTAAAGAAACATTTTTAACTATAATTCGAAAAGTCCCAGCGGTGATTGAGAAAAGTTTCAATATAAAATATTATACACGACAGGCTACATGGGACATTATCAACTGAAGTTAGTAATTTAATCGGGGTGCAGTTATCCACTTTTTATTTCTTCAACAGTGTAAAATCTTCATCACAATTTGTCTCCTTAGCAGCTTCATTTGGCTCACATTTACGTTTAGCACATTTAAGTTTATTAGTTGTAAAACAATTAATTTCATCCCCCTTTTCTTGAGATACAATTGAACCCAAAATCTCAGTTTGCGATTCTGCATTATTACCTTGGTTATTACTATCATTGATTAAATAACCTTATAAGGTTATTTAATCCATGTTACTATACTAAAATTTGTCTGTACATCCCTATCTACTGGAATTTTAGTTAAGCCTTGGTTTAAATCTTCACTGGTTTGTATAGTACCAATTGAATACAAATCTTTTATAAATAAATTACACTGACTAAATTTACTTTTCGGCTTTAAAGCTAACTCTTCTGGTGTATATTTCTTACGAGCTTGAGCCACGCTGAACTTAACAGAGGCAAAATTTTTGAAACAGGAATAAATTAACCAACGTGACAACGTCTTCGGGAATTTTACCAAGGAATGCTTCTTGGTTTTACCGCTAGGTTAGCTAGCATCGCCCATCTGAACTATTTCCTCTGACCGTGACGTCATGAGACATAGGCCAAACGTAACAGAGTCGTTCCTGATTGGCTCAATCATTGTATAGGGGAAACAGCTCCTCATTTTTGAAGGAAACCACTGAGAAAGCTAACGAACCCTTTTCCTCCCAGACTTTCTGTTTTATATCCACTTTTGGTATATTGCCCATTTGCACTAGGATACCTCTGTCTAATTTTGACAACGGCACAAGAAGGAACTATTTAACGATTGCCTCTGCCCAACAGACCAACATGCCAAGCTGTAAAGGCCCTGTAGGCAGAGTGCCTATAGCACCTGTTATTATCTAAATAACGTATGTTGCCATTATCGTGGCAAATTTCCATAATAATATGCAGAGCTGCACGATTGAGAATTAACATTTCAAAAGGCTCGTCAGTTATACAACCAGTGTTCCTATAGAATAGTGAAGGTGAAATATCATTCATTAAGAAAAATTTAAAATTAGCTTACCTTCGGGCAGTGCAACAAACTCTTTCTATTGGAGTTGGCATATCCCTACATTTACCACAATTACACCACCCTGGAATATCATCTGGATCTCCGGCTGGTTCAGGAGGATTTGGAGAAACTGGACTCCCATTGAACGAAACATCCTGGGTATTTTCAACCATATTCACAAGTGGTGTTTGCTCAACATCTACTGGTTCCATTCCTTCCACATAGTTTTGCAACTTGATTTGTGGGTTACCTTTTATTACCGTTACTAGTTTTGCTCGGGGCATCTTGGATATCTTAGGAAGATAGTTTTCAATAAATAAATTTGAAATTTCAATATGAATGCGTTATAAAAATAAAACTTACATCAAGATTGCCATGAGGTCTTTTCTTCAAGCTTTTAAGTCTACTTTTAGTTTTTGGTTCCTTATTTAATATTGATGGCTCAACATGATCGCAAATTTCAAAATTAAGTAATTTTCCATTATCGCACTGAATACCACCATCTTTACCGCATTGGCACAGAGATGTGCAATTTCTACCTTCAACTCTACAAACACAAGAATTTATTTTCTCAGATAAACAATTGCTTTTGCACTTGCAAAATTCCATAACGCTCGCACGTGTTTTAAAAGGCTTAGGTCGATCCTTCTAGCACCACGTGAATTCCCAAAAATTAAACTATCCGAATGCCGTTTTTCGCATTTTCTTTCTGAACGCTATCGCGTGACGTACACAAGAAATAGTTCCTAAACCTCGCCATTTCTCCCCCTAGAGACGTCACTATGACGTTTTTTAAATTCAAAAATATTCCCCTCTTGCCAGTCCCTTTAATAACCAATAATTTTTATTATCAACTGCTCATTTCTTTATCAATGTGATTTTAAAATTGACAATTTATAATAATTATTAGTTCTTTTTAAAAATGTCATTTAAAGTTTGTCACAATAATTTACCGGGTCCTTTGACAATTCTTCAACCCAGTGCCATTATGCGTTTACGAAATATTGGACTTCCTCAAGACCATTATGCAATCTCGTACAAGCAGCTTCACCTAATTAGATACTGTTACGATGTTTATTTACATTAAGACTTGGTTTTTAGGCTTATTTATATGGGTTAAGCAGGTAGGCAGGATCCCACTAATGTTATTTCCAGCTTATTATATTATATAATGTAATATAATATAATGCGATGCGATGTAAAAAACATATACATATCAAATTATATAACTAACTATAGAATCTTCCTGTAAAATGTCTTTCCCGATATTGTTTACCCCAATGTTAATTTTCCATACATCAGCTGAAAGTCTTTGTAATTTTCCCCATAGCTTGGCGAAGCCGATCTTATGTTACAAACTGAACGGTTGAAACTTGATTGCAATCTTCGGATTCGAAATCAGACGCCTTATCCATAAGTTCACGTGGGTGATAAGAAATTTTCTCCTTTATTTATACTTGGCTTTTACCAAATCCTTTGGGACCGATGATTCGCACATTAAAAAGCTTTAGTGGAAACGCAAATTCCCGTCTGAGCCAAAGTATATTTTATCAAGGGGTCCTTTATTAGGTACTACGCTATACAGTAAGGGCATCTGATATTTCGAAATAAGATTTAACATATGAAATATCGCGAAATAGAAAGGTCACGTAGGACAGCCGAGTTTACTTTTCTCATTATAAATTTCCCAATGAAATCGAAGTAATCATACTTACCTGGCGTCGCTGCAGCCTTGATCTATAAGGAGGCGGGCTTGGACGAGAACCCATCATTGCACCGCGATGGGTTTGACTCCAACTCTCTAGTGCAAATTGCATTGGATGGGGCGTGCTATTTTTGGCTGCGGGGTTCTGCTTACGCGCTCGACCCCAACTATCTAGATATAAATTAACTGATTAGGGGATTAAAATAATTAAATAAAATTAGAAAAATCCATGTGGACAAAGAAACTACCACTTGTGGTTTCTATGATGTGGATTTAGAAGAATATGACGATTCTTCTCTAAATCCCACATTTTCAAATTATTAGTCAATCTGTTTTCTAGCCATTTCTCTGAATTCAATTCCAATTTTGGCGTCTAAATCCGTCGGTTCTAAAAGTGCACTTCCTCCTGGCCGCAGAGCGTCACTGATGATAGGATTTTTTTTCTCTAGAATTTCTAGTATGGAAGATCATACTCCCAGGTGAAAGGACCGCCCTATTGTAGTGGGCTTAGAGTCATTGAAGACCTTACTTAATTTTTTTAATTTAACGTGAGTCACAGATTTTTATTGGTATAAACATTTTAATTTTTGCACATTTCTTTGCATTTGTAAAACAGTTCACCAGAAGTGAATCTGAGACCGACGTATATGTTTGCAGTTATATTATACGGGATGTTAACTAAAAACGATACAGAGCCAATTACTCAAAATGTGTTTTATGTAAGAATTTGAAATTTGCAGGTTAAATATAGAGGTCATCAAGGTCTTCAAGGTCTTCAAATTTTATTTCGAGAACCATTAGGATTAGAAGAATGGTTCCAATTAGAAAAGTGATCTACGTTTAATTTTAAGTCTAAACAGCTTTGACCCGATCTAATTTGACTAATGGAAAACCGAGAAAAGTTAGACCAAAAACCATAAGGTCGTGTGTGGTATTCTAATCAAATCCCGACATTTAAGGGCTTATGAATCGAAAACTACCAGATCTAATGGATCAAAATTGTCGTGACACTCTAAACTGAGTGGGGGAGTTCGTAATTTGTAACTTATAATGACCTTGAAAAATTAGTTCAAGGTCATTCAAAATTTATCTCGAGAACCATTAGGATTAGGAGAATGGTTCCAATTAGAAAAATTACCTTTTACCCGAGGTAAATAAACTAATAAAACTACAAAATAAACGTCAATTAATTGATTTAAGACGTACCAAGTATTTTTATTAACTTTTTTTAGTTAAAATGTTTTAAACACAAAAGAATCTAAATAAGTTATTGAAATAAATAAGCAACTAATACACGAGCGCAAGCGTGCGTAGTAGCCAATAGAGGTATTTTTGAACACTTCATAAAATAAGTCTAGAATTTAAGGGAGCTTGAATCATTACATTATCATTGTTATGTTATTTATTATTGGAAAGTTAACCTTCAGTTTTTTCATTATTTATTTATTTAAATTATTTGTAAATAATTTTTACGTTTATTAGTGGCTTATTTATTTCAATTACTTATTTAGATTCTTTTGTGCAACGACCACGGGTTATACACAGAGAAATTACCTTCGGCGATGTCACGTTAGACCCGATTTCTAAAATATACTCAATGACCTAGTATTAAGGCGAAGCGCTAGGTATACCTTCGGTGTGTACCTCCGTGTACCTTCGGCGATGTCACGTTAGTGCCGCGAATGAAAGTCCCGAAAAAATCCGACGAATGGGTCTTGTGACAAAATTTTTCATCCTTAAAATTCTTCAGATTCCCATGTTATTTTCAATGTTAATAATTCCCAATCATGTTGACAAAAACGTTTTCGGTTGCCATGGCAAAACGAAAGCCCGTCGCAACTTTTCCCTTGCAGGTTTTTCAAGTTACATGGAGGTGTACATTATACCCGACTTTGAACAAAATCGGTGATAATCACCTTGGGTCGTCTCCTTTTGTCAGTTTCGCCCGGGGCCGCGAGACCTCTAAGCACGGCCCTGATTGTTCCTAATTAACAGGATGATTTAATAATTGTTCCTATTTGACAGAGTGATTGAATTTTTTTTCCTAATTAACAGGGTGATTGAAAAATGAATAAAAAGCAATGTTCCGAATATTTAAACATTTTTTCAATTTACAAGCGTATAGCTTCATTAGTTCTATGTATCCAGTCGGGGCTGACAGTGCCACGAAAAGCTAGTTTTACAAATGAAAGCGTAGAATTGTTTTTATTAAAAAACCTTTCTCGTTTTTCCGTACCCAGGAACAAATACGTTTAAGGCTCCTTTGGGATAATTTCTTACACAAAACAAATTGGGAAACATTCTCTGACATCAATTAAAATGACATTTTCACTCAGAGCAGCGTTTCAATAATTCATTGCATTTTCAGGTTCTAGTAATTGTCTTCCCTCAAAAAGCTCAAAAGCTTTAGCGCCTGCTGCTGTCGGAAGGGGAAAATTCTTAAATTGTCTTCCTCCTTTTCGTAAAATGTATAAAACACTGCGATAGCGTGATTAAAGGCCTGGTGTAGAACTTTCTTATCAAAGTTGTGTATGGCCTGAAGTAATAAATAAGTGTGGTACTTTCTTATCGAAGTCGTGTATGGCCAGAAGTAATATTTCACTCAAATTTAAAGTTTATTACCAATTCATGACTTTCTGCTAGACCCCGACGCCGCCGAAGTACGCGCCGCTGACGCCGATTTTTTTTCAACGCCGCCGCCGATTTTAAATTTTAGTCGGCGCGCCGCCGCCGATTATTTTCCAGCGCGACGCCGATTAGTTCTGTATAAAATGCTGCCACGCGGTTTTTTCGGTTTTCAGCAGTAGTGAAGCTTGGAATTACTTTGGACAATTGCAACGTTATGAAGACGGAATTATTATATGCTGTTAACATATGTAACATAATAACTCATAAGTAGGCCACTAGCTCTATTTCTTCACTAACGATTTGTTTCACAGATATTGCGTCATCCGTATCCTACGTAATATTTGACGTCATCGAATCTCAAAAGCCGATTATGCCGTCGCACAATAAGCTATACGTTTGAAAAACCGACGGCCATTATTTTAGTAAACAAACAGGTTTGAACAACCAAGGCTTAAGAGCTAAAATGAGCTACAATATACTGTCAAGTGCTGTTAATGCAATTAATATGCAAATTAATAAAGTTTTCGAAACTCAGGTTCTAAAATAAATTTTCATTGTCAAATCTTGGATTAATTATCCAGGGTCAAATAAAAGAAGCAGGTTTACCCGAAAAAATATTTAAAATTCAGGTTGAGCTGTTTTTTTCTTTCAAGATTGTGGCTTGGATTAATTATGTAAATTGCAGATTCTTTTGAGCCTAGGCCTAACTCTTCTAGGCTTGGTATGGGTTTTTTATAACGCTGGTGGAATATCCCACTTCGATGACTTGTTCCATTTTCGGAAAGCGATCACTGAACCGTATTGGTCATTTTCCCCCAACATTTTCTTTTTCTAAACTACTCATTATTTAACTTCATCGGCACAAACCGAGAGAGTTTATAAATTTCAATAAAGCTAGATTGGGCTGACTAAAATTCCGATACAAAAAATTCCTTCTCAATTTAAAGGTTTTCCATTGGCTTAATTACATATGTCAGTAGCCAATAGTGTGACTTCCAAAATTACTAGGATAAATAAAAAGGTTAAAATCTAACGTAGTCCACCTTTTTACTGGTTCGTGGTGAAACAAACCGTTAGTGAAGATTTTTAGTGGCATACTTATGAGTAATTATGTTACATATGCTGTTAATTATTATTCTAAACTAACGTAAATAAAATAAGCCTATACTTGGAATAAATTAAACCAGGAGCAGGACCACAGGTAGGTTGAGTTTCTAATATAAAAATATTTTTTTTATAAAGAAACGCCGGCTCACGCCGCCGCCGCCGATGTATTTTAAGCCAACGCCGCCGCCGACAAAAAAAATCAGTGCACGCCGTTCGCGCCACCGCCGCCGACAAAAATTTCGCGGCGTCGGGGTCTACTTTCTGCTACCTGCTTAACTGGAATAATGGAAAGAAATAATATTATCGCCTTCTTGGCGAACTTGTTTACCTATCACACGAACTCAAACCTTAATATTCGTATTTCCCTGCTGCTTGGTTTTGTGCTGGTAGCAGCCTACTTCCAGTTGCTAGTAGGCCATACTTTTAAGCTCTCTGGCGCTCTATTAACTCATCGTAGGAAAATATGAAAAAAAAACAGGCATACTTCTCAACTCAGCCCCTACAACTCCTTCAAATATTTGCATAACCTTTTAAAACACCCTGTATATACAAACACTCATCTTTATTTATTAAATTTAAATGACTAACTAAGTCTTAGCAAAAACGAACGATTACATCAACCACCGCCATTCTATTTTTACTGAGAAGGCAAAGACATAACCCCGTGAGAGGCTAGTTCAATAGGGTTAAATTATTTAGCATCGGTATCGCTACTGCCATCTGGTTCCCAATAAGAACCATAATAATTTTTTTTAAACAATTTTTAACCGTAAGTATAAATTAAACTGTATCAAAAAATTTACCGCGATTAAATAACCAACTACAGAAGCTGCCTGTAAAATTTCAAGTTTAACAAAGCAACCGCTTTAAAGAAATAGGAACGCAGAGAATCAGTCAATAGGCGATATTATAAAGTCAGATATTCTTGCTCAACTTGTTAAAATGGGATAACGAAGTAGTACAGTTAAAGCCTACGGATGAATTCATAGGCTCTTTGGTGGGAAAGCTAATGGAAGCATAGTGAAAGCTTAGACCAAGTGTTTCTTGGTCTAAGGTGAAAGGTGGCCTTTCCCATCAAAACAAGAAGGCCACGTTACTTTATTATATAGCCTATTCCCCGTAGCGTTTACCCCCATGTTAATTTTCCATACATAAGCTGAAAGGCATTTGAAATTTCCCCATAGCTTGATGAAGCCGACCTTTTGTTAAAAACTTGACTCGCTTTATCGATAATGGACGGTTGGTTGCAATCTTCGGATTTAATATTCTAGTCATTACGTCGGAAGGAAAAACAAACGTCGGCGGCAGGACTCGAACCTGCAATCTTCTGATTCGAAGTCAGACGCCTTATCCATGGAAACACAAATTCCATCTGAGCCAACGCGGAGTAACAACGTTTTTGTATATTTTATCAACGGGTCCTTTATTATGTACTACGCTATACAGTAAAGGTTTCGGATATTTCGAAATAAGGCTTAAACATATAAAATATCGCGAAACAGAAAGGTCGCGTAGGGCATCCGAGTTTACTTTTCTCCATTACAAATGTCTCAATGATACATCTGTAGTCATACTTACCTGGCGTCGCTGCAGCCTTGATCAATGAGGAGGCGGGCTTGGACGAGAACCGAGATGGGTTTGACTCCAACTTTCTTTGGCAAATTGCATTGGAAGGGGCATAGATATAGGAACTACACTTATACCTAGACAAACTGCTGGATCTACGAAATTGAGGCCGGTTTTGAGCAATGGCGCTTTGTTATGCGTGATATGGACAAACTTACATAGCGCCGGTTACGGCGTCTACGTGCGGCTAACTATACCTAGGCTATAGCCTTGACTATACTAAAAAAGTAAGTCAGCTGTCAAATGTAAACAAAGGAAGCATGGAGGAATGTACCAATAAATTTCCAAATTATATAATAAAATGTGAGTAAATATTAATGATATTTATCTGTTAATGTAAATTAATATATTAGTTTCAATATTAATATAAATAAAATAAAATAAACTACATAAATAATAGGAATAAAAATAAACAGTGTCTGAGTATTTGGCCATTGACATTGCAATCAAAGATGTAAAAGCAAAAAAAAGGGAGGTATAATTGTGGAAGGGATTCTACACACATTGATAAAGGATTAAAGAACTCTTATTGCCCTTGAAAAAGTATTAGCTTGGTGAGTCTTTTTCGAATAGCTTCTTTCTTCATTTGATCGTTTATGTCTCTGCTTATTTTCCTCAGCCTTATGTTAACGTATATTTTGATAATCTTTTTCATCAAAACATTAACGTGGTGTTGTGATCCAAGTTCGTCATCAAACATATGATCAGTAAGAGTTGGAAAAATATCGTCTGTTACTAACTGGCGCAGAACCAAACATTATATTTTTAAGTCAATGTTTTTAGCCACAGTTTTGATTGATCCGAAGTATCTCACTGCCTTCTCAGTCAAGCTACAAATCTTGAGAACACTAGCTGTCGGATGACATAATCCACCATTGTCCTTTAAAAGGAGTAGAAGTTTGGTTGGGTCCTCCTTTGCATAGCTATGACTTGATAGTGAGGAATGCCTTTCGTCTAAAGCGTGTAAACATGTTTGGCATTTTAATACTTTTCGTAATTTCTTTACAACAAAACCAGCCATATAACGGATTATGTTTTCTCGAAAGATGTTGGATGTTGATGTTTCATCAGTAAGAAACATAATAAAGTCATCCATTTCTTCCTCTAGAGATTCTTCTTCAATAACTCTAAGTTCGTTGGTTGGAACTGGCAACATGCACAAATTTGGAACGTGAGTGTTATCCAAAGCAATTACGTTGCCACTTTTTGATGTTTCAATTTTAGTGACCAACGTGTTTTTGTATGCGGCAGTGAAGTTTCTACGAGTAGGATTGTTGTTCCAACCTCCTCGCTGACGAATTGTGTTAAAATATAACTCTAAATGGTCTTGCGAAAGTTTGTAAGTTAAAAGGTACCTTAAAAAATAAACAATGGTTTACAAAATCTGGTATTTGCCAAAAATTTTAAGTGTATTTAAAAAATATATACTTCAGTGGTCCATCAGGGCGAACAATGTACTTCTCTCCAATGTCCAAAACACTGTGAATTGTGACACCAAAACCAATAATGGCTGTCTTTCTTTGGCTTTTAAAAATCAAGTTGCCTTCCAAGTCTATTAAATTGAATAGAAGTTCTTTAGTCTTCATTATGTCACGTTTGGTTATTTCAAGGTTGGAAAGCCGAATTGGTGCCTTGTAACCTTTAGCCCATGGATTTCGAGAGTTCAATACATCAAACAAACTGCAAGGAACAGTGAGGTCAGATATGGTGTCAAAATTGTTTAGAAAAGTTGCTTAAAAATTGTTTTTTGTAGATACCGATCAATTTTTGATATAAATTTAGATGTTGGCCCGCTTCCTTGAAACACTGGATCACCAGCCTCTTTCAAAAATTCTATGCTTTTTGCCACAGAACTGCTCACTGTTTGTGCGGCCAAGTTGACTTTCATTTTTTGAGTTTTAAACTTAATATGAAATTTTGATAATTTGTTAGCCAACGTTAATCCTTCATATTCTTGATAGCTCTGAAGGATGGCAATATATGCCCATTCGAATTTCTAAATATTTACATTAAATGTTGTTCAATTTCCTTGATAACTTTTTAAGGTGAATTTCTCTTACTTCACCAGTCCGTTGGTAAATCAAAACACCGTAAAATTCCCATAGATTTCTCAATAGCTTTAACATGTGGCAAGCATCAAGGACAAAATGGACAACTTCACCTGGATCCGCTAAAAAAGATATAACATTGTAGTCTTGAACAGATTATGTTCACCATAAACTGTTTATGATAAACATATGAAAGTTTTATGATTTTGGTAGAGTGTTCCACGGTAAAAGATTTACTTGCTGTCCATGAAACACTTTATGGAAAGCTGATTAGGTAGAATTGTTTATTTTGATTTATTTTTTTGTCCAAAGGTACTTTAATACTTTCATTTATCTATGGCAATCACAGAACAAATTCAGTTTGTTTTTACCAGGGTTGGGAAAACTGCATTGAATAAAATCTTCCGTTATGACAACACCAAGAGATTGAGCCATGGAAATGTTACTTCTAAGTCCATCGCATGTAAGAGCAATACATTTGGCCCCTGTTTTATAGATTTGAAAGAGACACTCTTTTACCAAATTTTTTAACAGATGGCTAGGAGTGCCATGGACGAAGAAATATCCGACAGGGACTTTCCAATGGCCATTTATGGCTACAACCATAAATACGAGGGCAGATGTCGCAATTTCATCAGTATCTTGGGTATCGTGATCCAACCCCAAATTCACATAACCAGAAAATTCCTTCCCAGTCCATTCGGTGTGTTTTTTAATGGACATTTCATCCAAAGATAGTGCTACTAGCAGCGGATAATAAAATTTATTAACCTCATTTTTAATGTAGGTGAAACTTTCAGCCGTGAAGCCTGGTTGACCATTGACTTTGTTCGTCCATTCACGAAGTGTGTTAGGATGAGGTAAACAAAGATGTTTTCTCAAGAAATAGTAGGCTTTTGGATAATAGAAATGCACCGTCATAGCAAAGCTTCGAATTAGCTGAGGGTATTTTTGTTTTTTCTGATTTTTTGGGTCCTGTTTGACGCAAAAATGTAAACAATTCAATTGAAGTTGGTCCGAATCTTTCCTCAATATCCAGTGCATTTTCTTCTAAGAGAAGATTTTGTTTCTTCATTTGATGAAGTACGTGCTTGAGGGAAGAAAGTTTTAAAGTTTTGTGTTTCATGGCTTGCTTGGTAACTTTTTTTTAGAGCTTGAACTCTATTTCTCCTTTGGGTTAAAGCCTTTTGGAACATAACATAATGGGTAGATGTTTGGCATGATTTCTATTGGGAAAAATTTAATTAAATCTAATTTTAATATTGTGCTATACTTCTATTTTACCTCAACAGTTTTAATTTCTTTCTTTAGCAATCGAGGATTCACACTACTGGATTCCTTGAAATATGTCTACAAAATTGACAAAACAAATTCTAAATAAACTTCACTAGGTAAGTATTTAAAATTTCTAACTACCCACATGATCGTGATTGCTCTTTGCATTTTCCAGTGCATTTTCAAAGTAAACACTTTCTTGTACATCATGCATACATTCATCTTCAGTTCCATTAACTTGGATAGGTTCATCGCCAATCACTATAGACTACAAAGTGTAAAAAATATTAACCACAGTATGTGTAGATCTTCCAAGCTTACTCTTTTCAGAAATAATTTTATATTTATTATTAGGGCAACTATACTTACTTCCGAGTGTTTATCATCGTTGGATAGTATGTCTAATTCAAGAGCATCGAAATCTAGATCTGGCTGCTCTGACACACTTGGAGACGCTGCGACATCTAATATTTCCGATAGCTGGTTACTGGAATCAAACTGCAGGGTATCTGAAGTTTCCATTGCTTCATGCTTGCTATAGCTCCGCTACAAAATCGTTTATTATGTAAATATACCTATTTCACTAACATTATTAAACACTGAATTATATACTTTTGTCCCAGTTTCATTAAATGTTAGATCACTTTTCCCCCTCGCAAAAACCGAAGGAATTGAGTCTTCCTTAAGAATTTTCCGCGTGAGATCTTTCGCGTTTTTGCCAACACGATAATCCGATTCTTTAAAGTGTTTTCCACAAACAAAGTGATACTTTCCGGGTATTAAGTTCAAACGATTTATTGCCTTAAGCCATTTTGAGCACAAGTTTAAGTTAGATTGAGGTAATCTTTATTATAAAAAATGGACAATACAAGGTTTTAAACAAAGATATGAAATTGTTATGATAAAAACAAGAAATACTTGTGAAATGGTATTTTTTCCTTTGGTGACCGACTTTTACAATTGGGAACCACACAAGTTTGTACCATTTTCAATTGTTTGAAGTTTAAATTTACGTAAAATATTTTATTTCGCGTTGTATTTTACCAAAAACTAACTTTATTTTCGTAAATTAAACAATTTTTACAAGTCTCTAAGAAAATACGTTTTTGCGTCCTGCGTTCGAATTTTCCGCTTTTTATAGCTTCTCCGTTCTCCACCAAACGATTTGGTGGCGCCACGGAATTTTGTCCATATCACACATGAGACGCGCGCGGGACGGAAAACCGGGCACAAAACGCTAGTGCCTTGAGATTCTGCAATACTCCGTCTAGGTATAAGTATAGTTCCTATGTCTATGGGAAGGGGTGTATAATTTATGGTAGCGGGGTCCTGCGTAAGCGCTCGACCCCAAACAATTCAATTGAAATGTAAGACTGGTAGTATAAATCCAGCGTAATTCTTTAACTATATAGTGTCGTTTAAGTACGACTAAAGTTAGTTAATAGAAAGGTGGGGGATGAATTGTAGCCCCTAAGCCCCCGCGATCGCAATACCTGGCCAGGCGGGTTTCCGGTATGGGGACGGGTCTAGAGTGAGCCGTTGACAGATGAATGACCAAGCTGCGGTGTGTGAGCGATGTCCTTCGGGAAAAAAGGTTATTTATTTATTATTTTGCGTCTTACTTTTAAATTATAATTAATATTAAATTCTTATTTATTTAGTTGCTGCCAACCATTGTTTGAAATGGTCCATCAAAAAGATGAATACCCAGAAATTGGTTTTTCGTTTGGAGAAGGATCTTGTTGGACCTAATTTCAAACATTTCGACTGAAGTTCAGCAATTGAAATTTAAAGACACGACATGAACAAAACGGAGCGCTGCAGCTTTTGAATATTTTTCGTTTTCAAGTCAATCAATAGATCTCACCAAAAATCTTATTCAAAATAAATTACCGTAACTTGCATTTCAAAATTAACACGCGCCACGACTTTACGAACAATACCACTTAATCTGATAATTATTGGTCTTCTTTAAATCGGCATTATATTCAACACTTTAGGGCTAAGAAATATGCTGAGTTTATTAAGCTTCGGTTTCGTTTTTCAATTGAATTGTTTGGGGTCGAGTGCGTACGCAGGACCCAGCTACCACAAATTATACGCCCCATCCAATGCAATTTGCAAAAGAAAGTTGGAGTCAAACCCATCGTGGTGCAATGATGGGTTCTCGTCCAAGCCCGCCTCCTCATAGATCGAGACCGCAGCGACGCCAGGTAAGTATGACTAAAATGATTTAATTGAGACATTTGTAATGGAGAAAAGTTAACTCGGATATATGTTTAAGCCTTATTTCGAAATATCAGATGCCCTTACTGTATAGCGTAGTACCTAATAAAGAACCCCTTGATAAAATATACTTTGGCTCAGACGGAATGTGCGTTTCAACTAAAGCGTTTTAATGTGCGAATCATCGGTCCCAAAGGATTTGGAAAACTTTAACCAAGTATAAATAGATGATAAAATTTCTTATCGCCCACCGTGTCCACGTGACCTTATTGATAAGAAATCTGGAAAAAAGTGATTACACGTCCCAATTAAAAATTCCAGAGACTTAACGAATCCTGCATCTACATTTAAATTAATGCAACAATATTATTATTGAAAGACCATGTGTAAGAATTTATAGTCCGGTGTACCGGTAAGATTAAAACCACACCACCGGAGGTCTATCATCATAATGCCCTACGCCGACGTCCACAGCTCCGACAGGTGACAAAACAGCCAAGGCAGCAAGAGAACCCTACCCCAGGCCTGACGGTCTCACCTTTAACGCAAGCCCCTCGCGGCTCAACCCAGCAGAAGGAGCACCAATGGGACGACCAATCTCCACTTCTCACACAGCAGTGGGAATAAGAGCGGATTCTATAGCAATTCCAGCCGACACCCTACCAGACCCTTCGGAAAGAGCTCCTAAAGGGGAACAACGGGCACACAGCGGCCCAAGTAACCCGGCACAGCTGGCACCGGAGATCCCGGTGTTGTCCCAAAAGGCCGGGAAACAGGACCACTCATACGGAGGCCCGACGCCCCACAGTGGGCTACTCAATCCGCCGAGGCGGCCAGTTTGCCTGGACCCTCTCTGTTAGCCTGAGCCGAAACCCAGTTTCCAGCCCATACGTGACCGAAGTCGGAGGTGGAAATAGGACCATTTTAACAGAGCTAACATCTCCGAGTTGGTTACAAGAGCCACCAGTTATTGCACACTCCAACCCCTTAAGCCCCCCCCCACGTGACCAAATGGATAAGGCGTCTGAATAAATATGGCTACACGGCCCACTTAGAAATTCCAGAAACATAAAGAATCCTGTATCTACATTTAAAATTATGCAAATATATTCTTATTGAAAGACCAAAGAATATTAAATTATAATTAATAATAGTAATTAAAGATAAATCATATTAAGGCTACACAAATTAGCGGTCGCCATCTAGTGATGATAATTTATTTATTAAAAGTACTTGGACATCGAACAGCAATTCAGCTATTCAACATAACGATTCCACTGACAAGGAGAGTACCCGAGGTGTTTATTGCCGATTTGGTTCAAAGACGGGCGTGATGTAAAATCACCCGGCGGCGTAGGGGCGAGACAATTTTTCAAAAATTCTCGGCGGCTTTTAATTTTTTTGGCAGCGGCGGCGGGAAGAGTCAAATGTTTATCCCCCTTTTTGGAAATTTGGTGGTGGGATCAAATTTTCGGTGGCGGTGCGCACTGAAAAGTAAATGACTCGGCGGCGGTGGTCGGCGCCAAATAAAATATCGGCGACGGCGGCGTTGTAGGGAGCTGATGGCTCGATCGCGTGGCATGCAGGGCTTGCCACCACCCTCTCACGCAAAGTAACACGACCACCTGAATTAATGGCTTCAAAAGACGATTGATGACTTAGGCCTAAGGTGGTGCCGTGGGTATTAGCCTAGCTGATTATTATTAAATCAATGTCACAATTATGGCCAATTTCGAGAAACATCTCCGTGAAACAGAAAATGAACTGATCAATTATCCTAAACAGATATAAAAATAATAATAATTAAACTTTATTAATAATCATGGTAGGCATTTGGGATTTTTTTAAACTAGTGCTCCGCATTAAACCCTATCGGCTCCAGTCGGCTCCGGCTGAGCTTCTGTGTGCAAGCGACAACGGTTTAAAGGGAGCTAAATCAGAGCGAGGTTGAAGGAGCAGATGATTTTACTGAAAATCACATGGACATGCTGGTTCCAGTAGTCACTCTTGAGACCACACATGAGTCCCCGTGGACTGAATTAGAATGAATATTCTTTTACGAATTTTAATAGTTCCTTACTTAAAATTTAAGTATTTTATTGTTTGATTTTCTCACTGTTATTCTAGACTACGTTCTGTCCATATAATACTAGTCTTAACTAGTCTTAAATATAAATAATTAAGCAAATTATGTTTTTTTTTAAATAAATCCAACGCAATCAAACACAGATTTACGTATTTACACTAAAAATACGCTTTTTGAATACGCCAAATCTCACGACCTCTCACCAAGGGGGGAGGGGTCAAAAAATCTCAAAAATCGCCTCCCGTAATTAATGGACTCTCCCTTTTTTGTTATGAATTTACGAGTCCTAGCAGTAGCAGACACCACTGATAATTTGGTAAATACTAATTATATAAGTCCTAGCAGTAGCAGTGGTACACTCCACTGGTAATTTTGTTTTCTATCTTGTGTAAAAATAAAATAAAATATTATTATTAGTATTTATGAATGATGATGCTGTGAAGTTTATTTAACGCTTTGATTAGCTTTTGAAACACAAAAGTGTATTCTTTCACAGAAATATTAGTGTTATCTTAATATTTACATGCGCTTAAAAATAATAAGTGCAATCGGAGCCGGCTCCTGACTCGGGCTCCGGCTCCGGCTCTAGGATTTCGCATCCGGCACCGGCTCCGGCTTTTTAGGGGAGCCGAGTTTTGGCTCCGGCTCCGTCTCCGACCCTGGATCCGGATCTGCGGAGCACTATTTTAAACTGATCTGGAAGATTTGCTTTGAAATATTAATATCTATATAATAAAAAGCTGTGGGTTGGGTGGTAGGTAGGTTCGTTCGTTAACCAATTTCGGTGATTTATTTCTCGATTTTCTCAAGCTTTTCGCGCGCGCGTTACGGGCGCGAGCAGTGGTATAGTCGGGCAAGGGCGGGCCAGTGCGGAAAAAACACCGAGCTAGTTAATATTATAAAAACCTTTCCCCAGAGAGGGTTTAAGCTTCTGTACTGGCACCTTTCACTGTGTAAGCTAAAACTCCGGCAATTATAAATTTCAAGCTACTCTGTAGCTATTTATTCTTTATGGCTGTTTAGTTTGGAAATCTACCACCAGGTGGCACCAGCGTATGCATCGAAGTAAAGTAATATTATATAAAAATGTATGTTACCAAAGCATTTCGTTTAGATAGTTTTGCATTCAGTGCCGGCCCCAGGGCGGTGCGAACGGTGCGACCGGGCGCCGTCATATGGGGTGCGCCGAAAATGCAATGATAGATCGGGAACAATAACCTGTGACAGCAAGACCGAAACGCCTGACCTCGCGTTGACAAGAAACGCGGGAATTCTCTCCCTTTCTAGAACTCTGTACCGGGGTACGACCTTCGGTTTTTACACACAATCCTAACTTTTCTTCATATAAACGTTTCGATAAAAATGATCAAGGGCATACTTACCTGGCGTCGCTGCGGCCTCGATCTATGAGGAGGCGGGTTTGAACGAGAACCCATCATTGTACCACGATGCGTTTGACTCCAACTTTCTCTGGCCAATCGCCTTGGATGGGGCATGTAATTTCTGGCAGTGGGGTGCTGCGTACGAACTCGACCCCTAATAATTATATCCAAAAACAAAGTTACTAGCGTTATTGACAGTCGTAGCACCATTTCCTATCTCCAACTTCGGTCAGGTAAGGGCTGGATACTGAGTTTCGGCTCAGGCTAACGGAGAGGGTCCGTGCAAACTGGCCACCTCGGCGGATTGGGTCGCCTGCTGTGGGGTGACGGGCCTCCGTATGAGGACACGGCGGTCCTGTTTCCCGCACTTTTGGAGTCACGCCGGGTTACTTGGGCTGCTGTGTGCTCGTCGTTCCCCTTTAGGAGCTAACTCCAAAGGGTTTGACTCTTAGTAGGTAGGGTGTCGGCTGGAGTTGCTACAGCATCCACTCTAAATCCCACTGCTGTGTGCGAAGTGGGAAATGGTCCACCCATTGCTCCCCTTCTGCTGGGTTGAGTGGCTTGCGTCAAAGGTGCGACCATCAGTAGTAGGGTACTGCTACCCATGCTGGATTTGTCACCTGTCCGGCCTGGTTCGACGCTGGCGTAGTGCACTATGATGATAGACCTCCGGTGGTATGGTCTCTGTTACTAGGTACACCGGGCTATAAATTCTGACACACAGTCGTAGCACCATTAAGCTTGTAACGTGGAATTCGGATGTTTTCAAAATTTGATTGACTATTTTAGTTTTATTATTAATTCCACGGTCACCCAGAGATTGTGTTTTGGGTATTCGAGACTTGTCTGGCTAGGGAGTTCCGATACCTGCGCTCGACCGTGGAATATTTCCATGCCTTTCTGGCGTTCACGTTTCCCGTTACTACTATTTTTTTTATTTATTTATTCATTTTCAATTATTCTAAATAAAAAGTTGCCAACATTATAAAAGTTTGGAATAATTTTTATACGGCACGTGCCCACAAAATTCGTTAGTTTAATATGGATAAAAATCGACTCTCTTTACGTATAACACGCGCGGAGGATTTGAAGTTTTGGCTCGTGTTCGAATTAGAGCAAAGGAGATCGTTAACCTTGCTCTCGGATCGAAGAACGGCCATCAATAGACGCTAAAAGAAATTATTCACTCCAAAATAAAAACCGTCAAAAGGAAGGGTTTTTAAATTAAAAACGCGTGAATCTCGATGATATCGCCCATTTTTTCGTCGCACGTGTAATTATTTATTCTGATCATAAAATAGAATCACGTGGGCTTAGCAATATTTATCCCCATTTGTCTTAGCCAATAAGATTATCCCTTCCGAGCAAGCACGCGCCAATTTACACAATATAACCGTTGAATTTTTTCAAATCAATTTCTTTTAAGATCTATATCAGTCCCATAAAATCCAGACTTGCAGTGTGCTTCAAAACCAGTTTTTTGGTGACCCCTATGCCTTCCCCTGTTGTCAGGGCCGGCTCAAGTAATTTTTTTCACCCGGGCAAGGGGGATTTTTGGCGCCCCTGTTATTTTGAAACTAAATTAAACTACCCCCCCCCCCCCCACCCCCGTAAAAAAACATTACCATGTCCTTGTTATAAATTTACGGTTTTCATAACAATAAATAATCCCTTTTATCACTTTCTAAATACTTTGTGTAAACATATTTATAGCACAGTCAAGTTGTATTGGAACCCGGAAAAAAATGGGTACAATCAACTCTCAACGGTTTTGGGTTCAAAATGGTTTCCTTATCATTTAAAAAAATTATACCACTTTATGCGAAGGGGAACATGTCTAAAAATGGCTGCCATTTTGTCTATTTTTAGTTTTTTGAGTTCTTGCGTGAACGATACCACATAGGCCTATAGTTCCTTTGGCAAAGTTGTTCAGACCATAATTGTCTATCGTGTCATCTCTCATTTGTTAACATAGCATGAGCGCTACCTGCTGGCCATAGATTGAACATGTGTAACATAACCGAAATCTACCCCTTTTTAGTTTTTTTTGACATCCTTGCGTGAACGATACTATATTGGCCAATACCTCCTATAGAAAAGTTATCAAGAAACACATTTGCTATCGTTTGATATATTATTTGTTAAAATAGCGTAAGCGCCTCCTGGTGGGAAAAGATGGAGGCAAGGTCCCTATCAACCATTCACAGCTTTTCAATCGTATTATTTGTACTAACACAACTACAGAAGATTTAAAGGAATATTTCAAATACGAACTGGCTTCATTCCCTCCCTAAATTTTGTTGATGGGTACTTGAAAAAAACCACCAAGTCTATTTTTTTAAAGGAACTAGATAAACTTGAAACTCCAACTAATTCGGTCATACACAATATTAATAACATCTATGTGATTAATGGAGGGCATTTACTATACAAAGTTGTTTGGCACCGACCTTCAACTTACTCCAATATTGTAGAACAGTACATTCACTACTTAAAATATCACCACGGATCAAATAATTCGAATATTACAGTAGTATTTGACGGCTATGATTTAGAACACAGAAGTACGAAGTCGAAAGAACACCTAAAGAGAGCAAAAAATATTCCAGATATAGTTATTAAACCAGAACTGTTTTGCTCAGTACCTCAAAGTGATTTTCTCTCAAACTTGAACAACAAAAGGGCACTCGTAAAAGAACTCACTACGGAATTGGTGAAGGCTAAAATTAATGTCACTCACGCTCCCTCTAACGCAGATACTGTAGTAATAACAACTTCGTTGGGACTGAAACGAAGAAATAACCACGTTTTTATTGTTGCTGACGACACGGATATAATGGTTTTGCTAATATATTATTGTAAAAAAATGATTTTTTATGATAAGACCTGGAAAAAATTCCAAACCTGACAAAATTCCAGATATCCACAGTTTGAAGACGAAACTAAAAGATAGAGCTGAAATTCTGCCTTTTATCCATGCCTTTTCGGGTTGCGATACTACGTCTTCTTTTTATAAGAAAGGAAAGAATAAAGTCCTTAAACTTTTCGTGGATAATCCAAGTTTAATTAAAATGCCAAATTATTCAACATAAGAAACTCAGATCGTCAAGAGCTTATGAAAGCTGGAGAGGAAATTATTTTAAAACTTTACGGTGCAAATGCTAGAACTAAAACTCTTCACGAACATAGATTTCTTAAGTACAACAACTTCGCTTCGAAGCAACTTTTGAAAAGTTCTTTTGAATTAGCCTCGCTTCCTTCCACGACGCAAGCTGCAAAAAATCATATCGAAAGGGTATACTACCAAACCCAAGAATGGCTAGGGGAAAGTTTGGAACCCGAATTATGGGGTTGGAAAATAAATAATAACGTTTTGGAACCTATTCGTTCCAAAGTAGCTCCAGCTCCGGAAAGGATTTTACATCTTATATTTTGTGGATGTAAAGTTAGTAACTGTAAAGCTTGTTCTGGTCGAAAATATGGCATAAACTGTTCGGCCATGTGCGGTGAATGCAACGGAATTGCCTGTCTCAACTCTTATAAAGAAAATGAGGAACCGAATGAAGACGTGTCCGATTGTGAAGAATTATAAAATTAAAAATAGTTACTTAAAATTATATAAAATTTGACAAGTGCGCATAATACTAAAATGCGTAAATAACATAATGTTATTATGAATAAAAAATATTAATTATTTCTGCTACTAAATCCCAGACGAAAATGGACCTTGCCTCCACATTTGCCCACCAGGAGGTGCTTATGCTATTTTAACAAATAATATATCAAACGATAGCAAATGTGTTTCTGGACAACTTTGCTATAGGAGGTATTGGCTAATATGGTATCGTTCACGCAAGAATGTCAAAAAAAAAACTAAAAAAATGGTAGATTTCGGTTGTTACACAATGTTCAGTCTATGCCCACCAGGTGGCGCTCATGCCATGGTAACAAATGAGATATGACACGATAGACAATTATTGTCTGCACAACTTTGCCAAAGGAACTATAGACCTATGTAGTATCGTTCACGCAGAACGTCAAAAAACTAAAAATTTACAAAATGGCGGCCATTTTTAGACATGTTCCCCTTCGCATAAAGTGGTATAATTTTTTTTACATGATAAGGAGACCATTTAGAACCCAAAACCCTTGAGAGTTGCTTGTACCCCTTTCTTTCCTGGTTCACTGGAAATTTATTTTATTTTGACTGTGCTATTAATCTAATTCTATCGTCCCCCTCGTCCAATAAGTCGTATTCCGCCGGGGTCAACGCCTTACTTGAAAAGCTGTCCCAGTGTGTCTCTGATATCCTAGTAGTTGGCGATTTCTACTATAAATCCATCTGGGATCTGTTACAAACCCCTTTAACTCTCGATTCGAAGTTCTTGTGCACTGTGCTCTCGTGCAACTACACGCAGCACGTTCTTAGTGCTACCAGAACTACGTTTTCCTGTGAAAGCATTCTCGACTTAGCGCTCTCGTCTCCCGCAGTGGTTCTTGGTGACGTTATACACAGGCCAGGTCTCGTCGACGTGATACGCAGCCCAAGTCTCGGGGACCACGACTTATTTCAATTCACTCTGCCGGCTCTCCCCTTACCACCTAGACTGCCCCCCCCCCCCCCCCACCGCACAAGTGGGACACTTTTAAGGCTACCTTCTCTGAGGCGGTCTAACGTCACACCCCTCACGCAACATCTCATCCAGATTCGGTATCCCCCTCTTCCCCCTGGTCTGCCCCCCCCCCCCTATGGAAGATATCACAATCTCAAGCACGGGAATCCTAAAGCTCCTTCAGCAGCTAAATCCCCATATAGCGCCACGGCCCGATGGACTTCACCCGGCAATCCTGAAACGTTGCGCGGGACCGCTTGCCTCTCCGGTGGCGGACATGATTGCTTGCTCGCTCTCCACGGCCACACTCCCCCAGGACTGGAAGCGCGCCAATGTAACTCCGATTCCAAAGGGAGGGCCCCCAGATGATCCTAAGGAATACAGACATATCTCCGTGTTGGCCCAACTCCTAAAGGTTGCTGAGCACGTTGTCACCTCCTCCGTCACCACCCACTTGGAGCTCCATAATGCCATTACTCCAGCCCAGCACGGCTTCCGCCGCGGTTACAGTACCGAAAGCCAGCTCCTCTCCAGCGTGGACGCTTGGTGAACCGGTCTGCAGACCACCCCCAAGTGGATGTGGTCTTCCTAGACTTCAGAGAGCCATTTGACACGATGCCTCATCAGCTTTTTTTTTCGAAACTAGATAGCTACGGCTTACGTGGCCTCACTCTACGGTGGCTAGCCTCGTACCTGGAGGGGCATGAGTTCCGTGTAGTCCTTCCTGGTGCCGGGTCAGATTGGTATCCCGTCACTTCAGTCTACCACAGAGCTCAGTACTTTGCCCTCTTCTCTTCACAATTTGTGTCAATGACGTAGGCTCTGGTGTATTCTCTCGTTTGTCCATTTACGCCAACGACGTCGCCCTGTCTCGAGCAATTTGCTGCCCTGGCGATCACGTCACCCTGCAGATGGACCTCGACCAAATCATGCTCTGGAGCTGCCACTGAAGCTGAAACTAAACTCCAAAAATGAAAAGTGCTAAGCTTTCACCGCTCAGGGTTTAAATCCTCCTCCTTCGGGTACCAAGTTGAAGGCATGGCCATCGATCACGTTCAAGAGTTCAAGTATCTCAGTGTTACTTTAACTGGGATGTCCACGTTTTTATGACTGTCTCTAGGGCCCACCGAGCTCTCGGCTTCCTCAGCCGAACCCTCCACGGCTTCTCCTTTCCCACGAAAGCATCAGCCATAAAAACCTACGTCACTCAGATTTTGGAGTACTGCTCAGCCGTGTGGTCCCCTCACACCACGGCGAAAACCCACAAACTCGAAATGGTTCAACGAAAAGCCGTCTGTTTTGCCACATCGGTCGGGTACTCGTGGGACATCAGTATCTCACAAGTACTTAAGAATGTTAACTGGCGCACTCTCGCGTCGCGTCGCCGCATCAAACGTCTTGTGGCGATAAACTCCATCATCCATAAAGCGAATGTGGCGCTTTCACCAATCGCGCATACAATATCATCGTGGATGCAAGCCCCCCGTGGTTTGAAAACCGGCCAATCCTATGTTATTCCCTATCTTTGGAACTAGCCATCGAAAATGGTTTAACTGCATTTTAGTAGATTGAATGCCGGTTCATAAGAGCCTAAAAAACAAAAAGAATTCTTGAAGATGGCCTGCTAGTTTATTTATCATAAAGCTGGATAAACGACAACGAAATAGCAAGCAAGTACATTAAAGTACTGTATTCCTTTCGGCTTCCTTCTATTGTTGTAGTATCGCCCAATCACTTATTCATATTATATACTCTGGTTTATAACGAAAATACCAGGAAAATGCCTTATCCGTCAAAGTAAATAGTAGAGAAAAAAAGTTCATCGATGATGTTGGACATTTTCGTTGGGAAAGCGATTTGTATTTCTAATTAGCTAAGGATTTTTCAAATTATGCTATGCTTTCATTAAAATTTTTATAAACAAATCCAATTCTTGGTAAACCAAAAAGGCGCGCAACTCAATTTCGGCGCCCCTCTCAAACTGGCGCCCCGGGCAGTTGCCCGGGTTGCCCGGCCCTTCAGCCGCCCCTGCCTGTTGTGAGTGAGGGATCCCTTTAACCCCCCACCGGGGAAAGGGTGTCGGAGATAAAAAGGCAGAACATATTCCGCGGGTGGTGCGATCCTACTTAAACTGTTTTTAACAACCAAACCATTCATTGGCAGCGGTGGGATTCGAACCCACGCCTCCGCAGAGACTGGTGCCTTAAACCAGCGCCTTAGACCGCTCGGCCACGCTACCACATATCGGTAGAGTAATCAGCTTAACTTCAAAATAAATTTTCCCAGTAATTATATATTACTCATTATGATTAATAACCAATCATTTTTATTATTAACTGTTCATTTCAATATCAATGTGATCAATTAAATAGTCAATTTATAAATGTTATCATCTGTTCGTTTTAATGAATTTCACTTAAAATTGGTCACAATCATTTCAACCCGGTCCCATAAATAGCATTTAATTTTTAATAATTATAGTTTATAACAAAATATAGTAAGAACTGTTTATTCATACTTGTTAAAATATCAAAAACAATTTGGAACCTGATACCGGATGGTCCAGTTATTATTTAACTAATTATCAATGAGTTAAAATTTTCCCCGGGTAGGCAAATCGTGATGGTTTCCCGCTCTTCGAATACTTGTTTTTAACTATAAATATTGACGTTTATCTAAATAAAACAAACAGCCTTGATTCCATTTTTTCATCTTTAGTGCGAAGACTTTCTTCGTGCAAAAATGCCAATCTCCGCTTAGAACTTTCTCCAAATATTCAACGCCAAGAGGGTTGACCCATTCCATTTGAAGTGATCACGAGTAGAAGAAAGTGTGACTTTTAAAATTTCTTATTAGTCCTTCACCCGTCAAGTGGTTCTTTTCAGTCATGGCTAATGATCTCTGGCTATTTTTTTTTTAAATAGAGCTAATACCCAAGGCACCACCTTCGACCACATAAGCAATGTTGCTTGTGCGTGATCAAGTAACAGGTGGCCGGGTTACAATGCGTAGGAGGGTGGTGGCAAGCCTTTCATGCCACGCGAGCCAACAGCACCCTACATTAACTATTACCGTTAACCTCAGCAAGTTTTTATGGGAAGGGGAAACCGAAGATCTCGGTGGAAAACCCCTTTAACCAGTGGGGAGAGAACTTACAAACTCTACGCGGAAGGAGTGGTTGCGGATTTTCACCCAGTGCCACTAGCTGGGATCGAACCCGGCTCCTCTTGCTGCGAGGCGAAAGTGCTAACTAACGTACATCACGGCTGCGTTCAGTAACGCAGAACGGATTTTTTCCGTTTCGGGTTTCGAAGTAATGATGTCACCACAAGCCAAGAATGTAGCGAACATAAATTGCAGTAGCTTAACTTAATGGTTTGATTGATAATTATATTGATTCATGTAGAAATATGCTATATTACGAAAACACAAAATGCAAATAATTGGGCACGTTGAAATTTTGGTGCGTTGAACTCAGGCGTTTTACAATATTAGCAATGGCCGAAGAAAATAATTCAGCAAGATTCGACGTTGACCAAGGGTCTCACTGAAAACATCCTTCCAGAAAATGCTTTAAAGCCGATAGACGATTTTGTTATGTTTTTTTTTCTGATTCGAAGTGAGACGCCTCATCCATAGTTACCCAGCCGTTTTACGTCTTTCTACATCGCACTACTTTCCCCTCTCGTCCACCATTACGTGTTCTTCTCAAGAGTAGTATTCGCCCTGTCCTGGGCATTCCTGAATCCGATGACGCGAAAACTGGTGCTTGAAATGGGAATTACCAAAGGTTAGAAACCCTTATTGTTATTTTCACATTCATCATCATTCTTTGAGAGCAACCTTTAGTATGCACTACTGTACATAGCAATAGCATTTGCTAGTTAGAAAAATAATTTAACATACATTAATTCGAGAAAATGAGACGATGCGTAGGGCATTTGCATTAACCTTTCTTCATATAAATGGCCCAATAAAATCTAGAGGATCATACTTACCTGGCGCCGCTGCGGTCTCGATCTATGAGGAGGCGGGCTTGGACGAAAACTCATCATTGCAGTACGATGTGTTTGAATCTAACTATCTCTTGCAAATTGCATTGGATGGGGCGTATAATTTATGGTAGTGGGGTCCTGCGTACGCGCTCGACCCCAGACAAATATATCCAAAAACAAGTGTATAACCTAAATCATGGAATATAAACCTTCAGGAATGGAAGCTGTAGCTTTATCTGTGTTTATTGGTTTGTATTGTAGTATTATATTAAATGTAGGTACAGGATTCGTTAATATCGTTGAATTTCATATAGCAACGGCACCTTTCTTAAAAAGAATCTGACAATCTTGTTTTAAAATAATACGTAATCAAAGAATAACGCTTGATTTTTGTTTACAAGCTTGAGTGCAAAGTCCGTCAGTTTTTGTTCTGTGGTCACGGCCATTTAGAATTAGCGGCACTAAAACAATGGCTAACGCCATTTTCTGATAGGTTAATGAACTACGCGTATGATTATTAATGTTAATTGATGTCCACTTACTTTACTTGTCGTGGCTATAGATGATTTGAGTATAGATCGCCGCGGTTTATATTTGTTCAGAACTTCTTTAGAAATCTCCTGGTCGAAGTAGTAAACCTTTCTTGACTTACTGGATAAATGGCTCCTTAGGCCCTTATGAACGACAAAACCATCTGTATATAATTACCCCTGATACGAAAGACAGACACTCACATATTTCATTTGTTGTTAATTAGCTTTTGGCATTAAAAATTTCAAGTGTAGGGAGCGATATTTCTATTTCTTTCTAAAGCTTTAAAATCATTTCATAAATCAATTATCGTTGCCTGAAATCTACACGTAACTAAATACAAATTTAAAGAAAGGCACGCCAGTTTTCCTTTTAGTCGCACAAAATAGGAATTAGATTTATATTTTATCTTTTTACAGTTTATTTCTTTCTTTTTTACCTTTTTAGTTTCAATTATTTATACCATAAGTAACATAATACCCCTAAGTATGACACTTGTAGCCTTGCTCGTGCATTTTCTATTACTACATCCTTTCTTCACCCGGAAGTTTAATACTCTTTGGGATTTGATTTATTATTGGTCATCAAAAAGGAGTCAGAGTTAAAATTTAGCCAATCATGTAGCGCTACAAAATATTATGAGGTACGAAATGTAAGAAATAAAATCGCTGTTATGGTAGTCGGCTAATTAGGCCTAATTCTATCCGAAAATTATACCTAAATATTATTAGGGTTATTTTCAAAGTTTGAACTGAAAAAAATTGAACTGAAAAAATATTTTTATTTCGTAATTAGCAATTATAAAAGTTATTCCAGAAGTTGGAAAAAGGTTAATTCTTACATTTTAATTCATCAATTCATTTTTATTTTGATCACAGCGGACAAAACCAGGCATTCATCCAGGTACAAAATACAAGTATATTCAAATTATAATAGTAAAAATCTGGAAGAAGTTGTGATAAAATATTCGTCAACTAAATGAGAAACTTTTTTACATTAAAAACGTAACAAGCTGAAGGTTTTTTAAGGTCTGCAGTATTTGGTGCATAACATTGACCAAATATACTACACTAGTGATCCACAAATTTCGAGTTGTTGGTGAATTTCTAATATAATACCATTTGCCCGATATAAAGATTTAATATTGTTGGGGAAATAATACATACAATTTCTTTAATTTCTTCCGTTATTAAAGTTTCCGTGGCGAAAACGAAATTAGTGCGGCTATACGCCTTAAGTCTAAAAATGACGGTTTTTAAAACCGCGGGAATCACGTTCCCGGAAGTTGGGTTAGTTAAGTTCATGCCGCCGCTACCGAGTGGCGCTATTTCGAAAAAATTTTGACGTCACTGTGAAGAAAAGATGTAGTAGAACATTTTCCTAATGTCATACTTAGGCGTATTATGTTACTTCCCCAGTAGCAAAAAACAGTCGGGCCGACTACTTCAAATTAAGTCGGCGGGCCTGCGATTTTCGAAGTCGGGCCATTGAACTCGATGTCCAAGCCAACGACTAGCTAATGCACAGTCGGTAATGATGCGTGAAGTTTCTTTCTCGACTTTAAAGCCACGTCCTATTTGTGGTCGGCTGAGAATCCGTTGAGTTACCTTGTCGACCTCCAGCCGACTCGAAAAGAACTACTCATGGGAAGTCGGCAGAGAATCTGGTAACATCCATTGTTGACTTCGATCCAACTTTAAAACGGATACTAATAAAGTGGTCGGCTGAGATACTGTTCAGAAGCCTGATCGACTTTGACCCGACGTTTAAACTTATACTGATTGAGTGACTAATAGTTGACTTTCCGACTTCGAGCCGACTTAAAAAGTATATTCATTTATTGCTCTGCCTAAAAGCGGCTTAAAAGCCTACCAAGTTCAAACCGACTCTAGAAACGCATTTACCCACTACTCTTAAGAACGCAAGCCAACTTTTAAATTGTAATAAAAGTTAAAAATAGACAAAAATTTAAAACAAAATTTCTTTATTTTTTATTTATTTCCAGCAAATTTGAGATATGCCGACAATTGTGCGCTTCTTCCTTCCGCCATTTCTGTCCTTAGAGTGCTTTACCCAATCCTTAATCAGTTGCTCTATTTCGTTGTCGGTTGCACGAAGACATTTGTGGTTAGAACGTACAGCGTCTACAAAAAAGTTTATTTAGTTTCAATTCTGTGTATGATTGCGATAAAAGTTAAAAATAAAAGATACTTTATGGGTGAATTAAAATGATTAAATTAAATATTGTTCCCTCTATTTTATACTAGAATAATCTTAATATATTTAGTATGTTTTTGTTATAATCATACCAGAAATATCAACTAACCCTTAAAATTATATTTAGACTTGTTTGAATACACTATTCTTAACAATCTAAATTTGTCATTTTTTCATTTGAAATTTAAATAAATGGAGTTTTTACATTAAAATAGGTTTGCTACTTGCTTTCTCAGTTACAGACTGATATATCAGACTAGAAATATGATAGTTTACCCTTAAAATTTGATTGTGGCATGATAAAGTAGACTGAATCTTGGAAAATTGTCAATTTTGGTGTCCGACGGAGGATTTAACAAACTAAAGTTTTCAAATTTGGAGAATAGAAATTAAATTAATTCTAACACAAAGTGCTATTAGCTTTCTCAGTTACAGACTGATATATCAGACCAGAAATATCAACTCTAACCCTCAAAATTATATTTGGACTTGTTTAAATACACTATTCTTAACAATCTAAATTTGTCATTTTTACATTAAAAATTTAAATAAATTGAGTTATTACATTAAAATATGTTAGCTTTCTCAGTTACAGACTGATATATCAGACCAGAAATATAAAAGGCCCTTAAAATTTGATTGTGGCATAATAAAGTAGACTGAATCTTAGAAAATTTAAAATGTTTGTGTGCAACGGAGGATTTGGAATGACTTACTTTTTTCTGTTTCAGTTCCATAACTTCTTACCAATTATTCCAAAATATCCATACACCTATTTAAGTATACGCGACTTTAAATTATTAATTATACCTGATATTTAATTAACATATAAAAATAACTGGGTGTCAGCAGGTAAGATTAAAAAACAGAAAATAAATTTTTTTAAACCAGTTTTTAGTTTATTTAGCTAGATCATGGCCTTAGATATTTTAAATCAAGAAACAGGTGTAAGTAAAATACAGATTGAAGTTTTGTAAAATTTTTAACCAACTCACCATGGCAACCTAGATTAATCTAGGTTGCTATGAACTCACCCATGTGGCCTACCGTTACTGTACAGTTAGGCTTAATGCGATACGGGTCTAAAATTATGGTCTCATAGGCTTAGCAAGATGAATTTATTTGGCAAATGTTAGGCCTTACACAAGAAATATATAAAATTATGTTTATCGAAAACCCTACATCATAAACCTGCTTTTCAACAAATAGGTTTTAAGCAATAAAATAATCAATCTTACCTTAAATCCCGCAAGTGCACAAAGGACCTTTATGCGAAGGCCATGAAACTTCCTCCAGTAGTCCAGTACAAAGACAAATTACGCGCACATGGATGATGGAACCAGAGATAATTCATATAGGGAGTGGAAAGTACTGCCTTCTGTAGTGCAATAAAGGATGTCGCTCAAAAAAGGGGTCGAAGAGGGGTTAAACTCGAATTCTGGCCACTCTGGTTTCCGGTCACGTGACAATTATTTAAAAACAAAATTTCTGGTCGAATCCTATTGGTTGCAGCGGAATTATCTCTGGTCGAGTCCTATCAGTCCTATTGGTTGCCGCTTCTTTCTAGTTTAGACTTTTCACGACTGCTGTAATTTTTTCTGTTATTTAATAATCGAATCAAACCATTCTAGTAACGAGATACAAAGTTAAAAAACCAAAGGTAAATATTGAAACAATATTGTACTAAAATATACTAATAATAATAATAGTTTAGATGGTTTAGTAATTTTAATAAATTTTTGTTTTTATGTACCAAGTCCAAGGCTTAGGTTTGAGCCTCAGGCTGCCAAAGCTATCATGCCACAGAGAATAGCCTGCAAATATGGGTCTTGCACTTCCAAACAAAATTCAACAAACAGGCAAGTAAATGGAGCTCCGGGAGTACATTTCATCAAGTTTCCCTCATCAAAGAAATAAACTGATAAATGTCAACGGTGGGTTAATGCCTGTGGACGAAAGGATTTCACTATGTCTAATGTTTCTCGTGGCACGTACATTTGTTCGAGACATTTTTTGGATTTAAGCGGACCAACTGAGACCCATCCAGATCCCATTCCACTATCTAGTTTCTTGGACCCTAATTTTTCTTTTCAAAATTTAATAAATGAGGTAAGAAAATCTATTGGCTCCAAAATCTTTTTGCATACATAAAATTTATATATCTTAGCAGAAAGAAACAACGCATATGACAGATCAGCTGGAAAAGGATGATCAGAGAAATGTAAAATCAACACATATGACAGACCAGCCAGAAAAGGATGATCAAAGAAATGTAAAAGCAATTAACTTCACAACCAACTTAAAACTAAACTATTAATAATTCATTTGTAGGTACCTGGTGGTAATTCATTTGACAACAAATTAGATTTTAAAGGATTATCACCGCCAAATGGTTGGTCAATGCAAAATTTGGAGAGAGGAGTTGCCTTTACTAAACATAAAAATAGACATATCGTTTTATCATGTGAATTCCTTTTAAGTGAACCCATTCCAACTGAATTGAATAACATTGTAACTAGTTTTGGTGAATTGTATGACAACGAACCAACTCGTAATGAAATAGTTAGGAAGCGTGTTTGTGTTACTATCAACGCATTAGGTAAAAATATACTGCACTCAATAATTGAAAAAGAATTGAAAATTGAAAGAAATACCGACGTATTTAACTTTTTAACAAGGCTAAATAGTTTTAAAATATGCCCCGGCAATGATGACAAAGATCTGGTTACTCTTTATAAAAAGAGATGTCCAAACAAACATAAAACTAATAGTAACTACTGTGATAATTTAAAAACAGTATACAGTAACAGATGTGAATGTTTAATTGACAAATACAAAACACGATGTGTTGCGTGCCAGAACTATCGGTCTAGCTTAAGAACCTTGCGTTTGCGTAGTAAAGCTGTGGCTAAGCTGAAAGCACAGGGTGTAAATACATCCCAAAGAACCAAGAAAAAAATGAAAACCAAGTTGGTCACATCATCGAATTCAAAGAAAGAAGTTTCCAGATTAAAGTTGCTATTTAAGGAAAAAATTAAAAAAGAAAAACCAGGATCTTTTATGTGCATATTCATCAAACAACAATTGAAATCATTGGAAACATCAAAATTTGGAATGAGGTGGGACGGTTTTTTTCTCAAATGGTGTTCTTATATTAAAAATAAGTCCAAATCCTCTTACGACGCATTAAGAAAGTCAGGAATCATTCAACTTCCCTCAACCAGAACCTTATATAATCATGACCATACCACAAAAAATAAATCTGGCTTTAATGAAGACGCATTTAGTGAAATGGTTCGTATAACAAACATTGATAAACTTCCCGAGTACAAGAAATACTTCGCACTATTATTGGATGAAATGTCAATAAAGCCGGATTTAATTTGCCATAAAGACACCGGTTACCTGACTGGGTTTACTGATATCAATGAACATCATAATATGCTTGATGACATGGAGCGGGAAATGAAGGGGACAGCTACACCACCACTCGCAACCCATATTCTACAATTTATGCTTCGTGGCATCACGAGCAATATTAAAATTCCTTTTGCCCATTTCCTGACAAATGGAGCTACAAGCGCCCAACTATACTCGCTCATTTGGGAGGCTATTTCATTATTGGAAAGTAATGGTTTTAGAGTGTTAGCCGTTATTGGAGATGGTGCTGCGACAAATCGCAAGTTTTTCCGTATGTGTGTCAGTGAGGAAGAAAAAAACATTCCGTTCGTTACACAAAATATATATGCAGCTGATGAAGACAGAGATTTGTTCTTTATGTCTGATCCACCACATCTCATAAAAACTGTACGTAATTGTTTCAGTAACTCCGGAGCGCATTCCAGGACTCGTAATATGTGGAGAAATGGGGAGGAGATGACTTGGAAAGTTATTGAACATCTATACTACACACAATTAAGAATGAGAGGGCAATTCAAGAATGTGTCTAGGCTAACTTATGCTCATGTTTTCTTAAATGGATATTCAATGATGAAAGTAAACTTAGCAGTTAAACCATGGCATCTGGAATAGAAGTTCTTTTTGGAGAAAATAAATACCCTGAAACTGTCAAATTCATTCGGATATTTGATAAATTTTTTGATCTATGCAATGTCAAGAATTATTTTGAATCTCTAAGGAAAAGGAAACCCAACAAGAGAGTCTATGAAAATGAAAATGATGAGCGATTGAAGGTAATGAAACCAAATTACAAATATTTCTATGTAGGTTAAATATAATATTAGTATGCATTTTTAGTGGCTGGAAGAAGATTTCCTTAAATATTTAGAGGATTGGGAGGAAGATATTGCAAATCGGCAAGGGGAATATACAAAAAGTGAAAGAAACAAGATGCTTTTGAGTTCTGAAACTATTGAAGGTTTAAAAACGACAGGTATGGCTACAGTCATTTAGTTTTGTATCTAGCAATTTTCCTTCTTAGCTCTGAAATTAGTTATTAATTTGTTCCGTAATTACAGCTTTATCAACAGTCAATATTGTTAAATTCCTTCTCAGAAAAGGAGCAAAATATGTGTTGACTAATCACCTGAATCAAGACCCCCTCGAACAGTATTTTGGTAGGCAGCGATGTGCGGGTGGACGAAACTGTAATCCTTCAGTTACCCTTTTTGAAGCTAATATGGATAAACTAAAAGCGTTATCTGGACTTGTTACAGAAGCATTAAATGGCAACACTACAATTTCTGGCAAGAAAATAAGTTGATTTATTTTTGATTTATTAAATTCAAATTATCACAGTTTTAAAATTGAAAATGTATTAATAATGTTAATTTACTTTTAAACAAATGCATTGCCCAACAAAATTTGTTTATGTGGAATAAAAAACATTTTTTTGCACTAATGGTATAGTTTATCACAACCATTATTCCATGGTAGTGTAATATTTCACATTATAGCTACTCTTAATATATTTAACAAGTTAGGAACTAAATACTCTTTAATACATTAATTGGGGCCCCATCCGCAACTTCCGTAGGAAGAAATTGACAAAAAAGTTGGAGATCGGGATCCCCTTTTAGGAACTTATAATCAGAATTTTCTTCTAGGTGGAACAGATTTGGGCATGAGATTACGGTTTCATCTTTAGAAACATGAATTGTTGGAGGGATTACCATTTGACAGTTTAAATTTCCTGGAGGTATAAATTGCTCAAAAAGGTCTCGATCAGGGTCCTTATTTAAGAAGTTGTAGTCGGAATGATTTTCGCTGTGCAATGTACTCTGGCGTGACATATCTTCAGGTAGATGAATTGTAGGAGGAAATTTCTTGGGGCCCTGGGATTGTGAAATACTTCTTAAAGGTAAAAATTGGCTAAAACAGCTTTTACCTGTAGATTTATTTTTGTTTTCTTTTTTTGGAGAAGATTTTCGAGTTTTCCCAGGGCTTTTTTTATTTGGCGAGATTCGTTTCTCATTTTCTTGGACTTTTTCCTTTAGACTCTTTCGTAAGGCTTTTTTAGCTTTGAGGGCTTCTTTAGTTTCATACTGGAACTGCTCCAATATATCTCTGACTAGGCATTTCCCCCTGACATTTAAAAAAACATCCAGAAGTTTTAACAGCCACCTTTTACTATCTGCTTTTCCATACATAGTGGTCCATCTTTTCATTATATTGTCATTTTGGACCACATGTTTAATGGTCTTAATTTTTAAGTTTGTGTGTCGTATTTTTTTTATATCAGTCACATAAATTAAATCTGCAATAGATTTTACCATTTTGACGATTCCAAAAAATTGGTCTGTAACAGAAACTAGACCACCTCTTGATATTTTGGCAGTCCAACCATCTGCTGGGTCATTGGCAACAATCTCTTGGAAGTTCTGATCACTTGACATCTTCCCTTTAACGATGGCTTTTTCCAGTTCAGGTGGGCATTGTCTTTTAACTAACGAAAAAGCTGTGAAGCCAGCTACATATTTAGTGACTGGCAGGTTTTCCTGAGCGCTAGTGTTGGTTATAACTGACAGTGGTCTATGACTGACTCTTTCAAGAAGCTCTAATTTCTTTTGAACTCTTTCAGTTTGGGAGTTTTCTCTTTGAAGAGAACTGTCAACCCCTATTTCTAATTTAACCATTAATTCATGGAAAAGCAAATCTAGGATATGACTAATAATTTTTTTTTGAATTGTCTCCAAAATGTTTTTAAAGATTGGGTATATTCGTTGTAACAGATGTAGAAAACCTAGATTTTTCCTTTCATTTTTGATTATTTGATGCGTTTCTTTTAAAAAAGCATCCCTTGTGGTGTCTTTTAATTTTAAATATTGCACTTTACTCAGAAGATAAGACAGAAGAGCTTCTTTATCTCCATCATTCAAGCTTGTTAAAAATGTTACAACAGGCTCAACAGCATCTTTATCTAACCTGAATTCAAATTTCTTGCTACCCAGCTTCTTGAAAGTCAGAATTAAACAATGGTTTACAGCAGCTAAATAATTGATAATATAAGTTAAAACAATATTAACAGTAAATTGTTAATAAATTTGAAAATTAAGAAATTTACCTTTCAAGGGAGTAGCCATTTCCAAGTTTAAATTTTTCGCCAACGGCTCACGATTTTGACACGCCCATGAGGGAGGGAATTATACCGGAAACCGACCTGGCCCGAATTTTTGATCACGTGATTTTTGGAGCTACATTTTCCTCCCCACCTGCCACTCCCTATATGAATTCTCTCTGATGGAACAACTCTGTTCCAGCAGCGTTGCCAGATAGCCAAAATCAAATTAGAGACACAAGGACTAAAACTTATAAATTTCCATTCCAAATTATTGAACAAATTGTATTTGATTGTAATTTCAATTTTGCATAGGATATCCCACTGATGTTTGATGGAAATTCAGTTTTAAATAAACCCATTGACGTATGTTAAAAAAACTTTTGAAATAAAAAATTTAAATTATAGGATGTCTCGTAACTTTGTTCTCCTGACTTCTAACTGCTAGGGACTACGGGGTCCCCAAAGTAAAATCAAAATCACGCTACTTGTTTATTTCCGCATTGACTTTTTTGAGTCGCAACCCGACTCTTCCCCGACTGTCGGGTAATAGTCGAACTTCGACTGCACGCCATTTTAAGGTCTTCCACCGACTCAATGCCGACTTCGACTCCTACCCGACTGTTTCGACTGATAACCGACTAAAATACGGAAACACAATGCTACTGGGGTTATGTTTATACGTTATATTAAATTAATCAGTTCCTGACGTTTATGGCTTCTAACATTTATATGTAAAGTAAGATTTGTTATCGAGTCGCTTTTTTAACATATTAGCTTAACAATGTACTGGCGATACTCAATTTGAAATTAGTTTTAACCCAATAGGCGCCTAAATAAATCATCCTCCAATGAAATCGCCCAAAAGTAATATTGTTTATATAGTGCTTGTTGAAATAATGGAAACTTTTCACCTGTAAACAGAAAGTCGTGTTTTTGCAAAGCTTTAATATGTCAAAAACGCTACCTGGTTAAAAGGGAACGCTTGTTGCTGCCGTAAAGGTGAAAAAGTTCCATTATTTTAACAAGCACTATATAAACAGTGACTTGCAGGTCCTGGCTCTCGGAAATATTACTTTTGGGCGATTTCATTGGAGGATGATTTATTGAAACGTATATTTCCGTAAAATAATTTACACGGCTGTAACGTTTAACTATTGGACGAAAATTAGTTTACACTTTTCCTATTCAAATCGACCCTAAAGAACATGAAAATCGAGTTAAAAACTAGCATAACCGAGTGCTTCAGCTTTTGAACATCTTTCGTTTTCTCGATTTTAGGCGATAATAAGTCAAACAATAGATCTTACCCCAAGTGAAAATATGTTGATCGCGTTCTAGCTCTTATACAAAATAAATTACCGTTACTCTTATTTCAAAATTATCACGCGATAAAATTTTTAGAACCGAACTACTTTTTCTGTTGGACATACCGTGAAATCGTCATTCTTAAGAGACACGTGGGGTAGTCTCGGAAGTGTGCTACACTTTCTAACTGTTAGTTTAATTTTTAAATTTATTTGCTTGGGGTCGAGCGCGTACGCAGGACCCCGCTACCATAAATTATACGCCCTATCCAATGCAATTTGCAGAAGAAAGTTGGAGTCAAACCCATCGCGGTGCAATGACAGGTTCTCGTCCAAGCTCGCCCCCTCACAGATCAGGGCCGCAGCGACGCAAAGTAAGTATATAAGTTCGGAATTTATTGAAACGTATATATTGAGAAAAGTAAACGCCGATGCTCTGTGTGACGTCTCCTTTTCTGGATTTACTGTACGTTGCATTAATATTTCTAACTAGCAAACGTCTTCGATGAAGACAATAGTGAAAAATAAAGGCTACATTTAAAAAAATGATGAACAATATCAAGAACAAATTAAAGTTTATAACCGTAGGTTAATTTGGTTATTCTCATTTCAACCCCTAATCTCCGTATCATCATTTCAAGAAATGGCAAGGACCGGGCGAATACTACGCGTAATGGGAAGAATAAGTTATGGCGGACGAGAGGTGGAAAGCAGTGCTATGTAGGAATGCGTAAAAGGCATCTAACTTGGAATCAGAAAAAATTCCAAATAAATGTTCAACCGGCAGTTATTTAATGCTATCTCATTGATTGTATGAAAATTCCATTTAGAAATTCGTTCATATTTAAAAAATACCTAACAAAATAATCGACCTTCTGGTTATTTGGAAAATACAAATTAAAACAGGAATTGGTATTTTATTTCTATAACTTTCTTGCCATATTAATAACATGGTTTGTTCGGAATCGTCGTGCACACATTTCGGCGTGAGACAAAGCTTCAACGCCTCTAAGCGGAAAACGTTTGAACTAATTTGTGTAATTTCTAAATAAGCGCTGTTAAGGCTAAAACTCCAGGAATTTCGTTGCAAAGGAATTATTCCATTCGAGATTGCTACTCGTTTCGAAGGACATTATTTTTGTGATGTTGAAACGAGAGATATTGAAAGGAGGGAAGCCAGATGGGAACACGTCCTTAATCTTTCCCAACTCATCTTCCACGTCAAATTAAATATTCATGCAACCACGACTTAAACGATTATAACAAAATATTTCACACGTAATCGATGAAAACAAATATTGTAAAGTAAGAAAATTTCAGATCCTTTACAAAATTTACCATTTTTTAGAGGCACCATCAAACAGATATTAACCATTAGAAAGGTTTTAGTCAAAGCATCTGTAGTGTATGGTTGACTACAACTTCTACAAAATATATTTAAATACGCAAAGAAATATTTTAACGGAGTATTTAATATAGTCAGAAAAGTATTGAAATCTCAAAATATACCTTGTTTGTTGTATCTGTTTATATTTTGTTTTGAAATATAAAATATAAAATTTCTAAATGAATAAAAATTTCCAAACCATCAAAACATGAGCCAGAACTCCCATTAAATATTTTAGCAGACATTATTTTTGTTCCGTCGAGGTAGATGATCGAAACGGCGAATGAAAGCTTGTGATAATGTGCACGATAGGCAGACGAACAATAGAAGGACATTTTATCATTATTGTGCAAAACATTCCCTTCGAATTAATCCATACATTGTAAAAAGGCACTCTTGTCGTCAATCATGCGTGGCGCCGTTAGTGCAAAGTAGAATTTGTAGCCCCTAAACAAATTCAGATACTTTTCAACTCTATTGACGCCAATGTGGTTATGAACATTAAATACCAGGGCGCATTTGGCCATTGCCTTAATACGGAACTGATAGACCCCGGAAAGTCCACTAGCGTCGCCTAGCGCAATCTTTAACAGAGTCGCGGGGAAAATATTTCTCAGGAAAAACTAAGCAGTTGAAAAACACCAACCTATGCATAGGTTTAATTTCGTTTGATTCGCGGTCGTAAAACTGTCTAATTGGAAACTACGTCCTGTAGCGCAATATCAGAACTCAGAGCTCAGAAACACAGAAGGTTCGATTTGATCTGACTTCATTTATACTGCAATTAATATAAAACCAGAAGGGTAACAAGACGATACTTTTCAGAAAACCAGAAGAATAAAATATATCTCATACTAAAGAAGTATTAATCTACCTATCTTGTTAATGCTTTTCGTTTGAAACTTGTTCCTACGCATGCTCCAAATGATTTACTAAAAATGTTTGGGAAAAAAAATTGTGAAAGACCTTTAATTTTCTAATACCATTTCATCTTAAAAATATGCTTTATGAATAAGTAAATATCCCTACGCGGAGTAATTTGTATACTAAACATCTTTAGGTGAAGTAATAGAGCCGGTAAATGTTTTTCACATCCTGGATTTGGCGTTCAATTCGTCTCCAACGGAATCCTCGTCGAGCCTTTTTCAAGGCTATTAGTAGATAAACAAGTTCGCCAAGAAGGCGATAGAAGGCGTTAATATTTATTCGTGCCTGTATTCCATTTAAGCAGGTAGCATAAAATCATGAATCTAAAACTATAAGTCTTAAAGTTCGTCCTTTTATTTATTTATTTGTATGTCATGTTCCTAAAAACTCGAGAACGGTTAGCTCTAGAGCTTTGAAATTTTAACTCAATGTTCCGGGCCTGATTTACAAATATCTGACATGGTTAGTAACCTAATTCAATTTTATTTTTATTTTACTCGACATTGGACGCAATTAATGACATTGTGCATAACTGGAGCATATGGTCTGATGAATCTGCGCTAATGAATGTTTCGACAAAAGAATTAAAGGTGGAGCCAAAATCGCTAAGTTGACATTTTGTTTTCTTTAGTAGGAACATTCCTAAGCCCTTCGAACGGTAACCCTTCTAGCCCAAAATAACCTTGTAACTAACTACATATAATATAATTCAATATATATTCTTTCATCGCCACGCCATTAAGCGCAAGTTTTTAGAACTAATTCACTTAATTGCTTGTTCGGGGCATTCAGCCAGAATTTTGGTAAAGTTTCGCAAATTTTTTTATCAAATTTGTCATGACGAGTTTGATTAATGTACTTCATGTTTAAGTATTTCATATAGTCTTTGGCTATGGGCAAAAAAGAAATGGGATTTAGAGGTTTCAGGATTGACGACTAGAATGGGAATTTCCAGGCTTCACGGTGTTTAAGCAGAGATGTCAAGCACTTTGACGTTCTCGATACAGCTTTTCTTAACCGCTCTCTCTCTCTCTCTCTAGTACATCCAACTTTGAAGCCTACGAAAGAAAGTGTCCCCAAAAATGTCCCGCTCTCGACGTGCCATCTGCACTCCGAACCACCCGTGGCATATGTACCGCATCTCTAACCCCCCCCCCCCTTCAAATGACCCTTTGTGCTGGGTAGGACGCGAATCAGGTGACTATTTTAGTCTTTCCGCGGACCGTGGGCCTTGCCCGAAAATGGGCTCCATCTCGATCCTAACTTTTATAATTTCGCCTCAGAAAGCTAAAAGTGTAGACAATGTCGGATTTTAATTTCGCCAGAGACAGCGGCGATTCGGACTTTGATGACGAACCACCACGTGTCGGCAAAGACCGGAAACGGATAGCCCCCAAGCGCTGCTCAACCAAGGCTACCCGTAGCAGTGACAAGACGCCGGGACTCTGATTTCGCGGCGCCGAATGTAGCTACGCGACGGACCACAAGAACAGTATGGACCGGCACTCGGACGTACGACCGTTTCCTTGCGACAAATGCAAATACGCCGCCAAAAACGCAAACAAACAAACGTTAAATTAAAAAAATAAAGTAGGGTCTTCAATGGATCTAAGCCCACTACAACGGGTTTTTTAACAGGGCAATATATTTGAACAAATTGATTGGGCATGCTCATCATGCCACCTGGGAGTATGAACTTCCATACTTACGAGAAATCAAGAAATTCTAGCTCGAAAAAATCCTATCATAAGTAACGCTCTGCGGCCAGGAGGAAGTGCCTTTTTAGAACCGACGGATTTAGACGCAAAAATTGGAATTGAGTTCAGAGAAAAGGCTAAGAAATGTAGGGTCATGTTTCACGAATGATAACGCAATAAACAGATTGATTAATAATTTGAAAACACCTCAAATGAAATGTACCACTTCTTAAAATTGTGGGATTTAGAGAATAATCGTCATATTCTTCTAAATCCACATCATAGAAAGTACAAGAGGAATAGAAAGAGTCGATGAAAAGTGTTACAGGCAAAAGGTTCTCCGTTCATTTCCGCTTGAATCTAATTGGCCGTCATATCCAAACCTTTTTTTTTGATTGGACCAGAGATAACCGGAAATGAAGGGAGAACCTTTTGCCCGTGTCATCTTAATAAAGCTAGTACAAAGGCAGGGCCTTCAATTCCTGGGGTAGTTTCTATGTCCACATGGATTTTGTAAACTATTTATTTTAATCCCCTAATCAGCTTCATTTTGTATTTAGATAGTTGGGGTCGAGCGCGTACGCAGGACCCCGCTGCCAAAAATACCACGCCCCATCCAATGCAATTTGCAATAGAAAGTTGGAGTCAAACCCATCTCGGTACAATGATGAATTCTCGTCCAAGCCCGCCTCCTCATAGATCGAAGCTGCAGCGACGACAGGTAAGTATGATTTATATAATTTAATTGAGACACTTATAATGAGATAATTAAACTCGGCTGCCCAATGCGACCATTCTGTTTCGCGATATTTTATATGTTAAAGCCTTATTTCGAAATATCAGATGCCCTTACTGTATAGCGTAGTACCTAATAAAGGACCCCTTAATAAAATATACTTTGGCTCAGACGAAATTTGCGTTTCCACTAAAGCTTTTTAATATGCGAATCATCGGTCCCAAAGGATTTGGCAAGAGCCAAGTATAAATAAAGGAGAAAATTTCTTATCACCCACGTGACCTTATGGATAAGGCGTCTGATTTCGAATCCGAAGATTGCAATCAAGTTTCAACCGTCCAGTTTGTAACACAATATCGGCTTCGCCAAGCTATGGGGAAAATTACAAAGACTTTCAGCTGATGTATGGAAAATTAACATGGGGGTAAACGCTATCGGGAAATGACTGGTTAGCTGCGCTCCTATATTTTAAAAGTGATTGCTTTGTTAAACTTAAAATTTTACAGGAAGATTCTGTAGTTAGTTATATAATTTGATATTTATATGTTTTTGACATCGCATCGCATTATATTATATTACATTATATAATAAGCTGGAAATAACATTAGTGGGATCCTGCCTACGTGCCTAACCCGATATAAAAAAATAAGCCTAAAAACCAAAATTAACATGGGGGTAAACAATATCGGAAAGATATTTTACAGGAAGATTCTGTAGTTAGTTTTATAATTTGATATTTATATGTTTTTTTACATCACATCGCATTATATTATATTACATTATATAATATAATTTAATATAATATAATAAGCTGGAAATAACATTAGTGGGATCCTGCCTACGTGCTTAACCCATATAAATAAGCCTAAAAACCAAGTATTAATATGAATAACCATCGTAACACTATCTAATTAGGTGAAGCTGCTTTTACGAGATTGCATAATGGTCTTGAGGAAGTCCAATATTTCGTAAACGCATAATGGCACTGGGTTGAAGAATTGTCAAAGGACCCGGTAAATTATTGTGACAAACTTTAAATGACATTTTTAAAAAGAACTAATAATTATTGTAAATTGACAATTTTACAAATCACATTGATAAAGAAATGAGCAGTTGGTAATAAAAATTATTAGTTATTAATCATAATGAATAACATATAGTTGATAGAAAAATATATATGGAAATTTTATGAGTTAAAATTGTGGTAGCGTCGCCGAGTGGTCTAAGGCGCTGGTCTAAGGCACCAGTCTCTGCGGAGGCGTGGATTCGAATCCCACCGCTGCCAATGAAATATTTTGTTGTTGAAAACAATTTAAGTAGGATAGTACCCCGCACGAACCATCTTCCGTTTTCTTATCTCCGACACCCTTTCCTCGGTGGGGGGTTAAGCTTCTGTAGTCGTACCATTCACTGTGTGAACTGAAAATCCTCCTAACATATTAAAATTTCAAGTTGCCATCTATTGCTATTTATTCTTTTTGCTCTTTAGCTTGGAACATATACTACCAGGTGTCAACGGCATATACATCGATATACTGTATATAGAAAAACTATTTAAAACGATGTCTTATCAAAGCATGGCTTTTAGGTTGTTTTGTATCGATAGAGCTAAAGTTGTTATGTGTAGGAATCTTAAAGATTTGCGTTGAAAAAGGCTGATTAAATGCGTTTGGCACATATTTTAGAGCGAATCTTCAAGATCAGTTTAAAACCTTTCCACATCCCTACCACGATCTGTTTTCTAGAATAATAGGTTGAAAGTCTGGATGTATCAACATTATTCATAAAGTTTAATTATCATTATTGTTATATATGGCCATAGACATCGGTCCCAGAAATAGGGTCTTTGTCAGTTGGAAGACTGAATGTATGGTTGACTATATTACTAAATAATTAAAGATATAAAATTGGATTAAAAGTAATATTTGCACCTTTAAGGTTTTATCTGGTAAGAGCTCTAAACAGTTTTTTCAGTTCTTGTTATAATATCAAGAATGTATTTATTTATACTCAGGGAGAATGAATATGTCGAGATTATTTTTAGCGTTTCTCCAATTCCACCCGTTGGGTCCCCGGTATGCTCCTCCGCTTTAATAAAATCAAATAATACTGCAATCTCATTGTTTCTTAAAAATTACGTTTTTCGACGCGTTTAACGCCGCTGCGAGGACGCAAAAAATAAGACCGCCCCTTCCCCCCCCTCTTAGCGTGACGGGGTTAGGGCCTCAACGTGTCCGTCGATAGTCTCGACATATTCATTCTCCCTGAGTATAAATAAATACATTATTGATAATATATAACCATTTATTAAAACTCGAAAATTAAGTTTCTCTTCACTCAAACATAGTTGTCAATCTTAACATGTGACTTTAATACAAAGGATTATTTATGGATCACCCAACAACAAACTAACACTTACTTACGTTCTTTATGAAGGACCCCCAAAACGAACTTCCTGTAGCGCATGCGCAGCGTTGCGCACCATTCAAAACTTGAGATAAAATGAAGGCCTCTAAACCGTAATTTCGTGGCTTCAAAAACTTATATTTTCTCGGCGTTATTGATTAAATTATAAATCGTGAAAAGACGGGCCTATGAAGTGAAACACGCTGATTTTTAATTCGTTTACAGAATTAACAAGACGTACGACGGTCAGAATACACACAATCTTTCTAATGTGTTAAGTTTGTTTGAGCTATTCACAGCAACCAGCAACGCCGGTATCACAACCAAAATATATCTACGGTCACACATATATACATATTTACACTTATTTGTTACTTCTAGTCATACTTTGAAAGCATCGAAGATTCTTTCGATCAGTGTCACTCTTATTTTTTACTTCTGATCACACTTATTTGTTACTACTAGTCAGCCGTTGAGTGTCACACTTATTTCTTCGGATTATACGACAAAGACTAGTTCAATTAGTTTCATACTTATTTGTTACTTCTGGCCATACATTGAAAGCGTGACCCACTCTGAACGGCCTTGAAAAACGCTAGAGGGAAACGGGCGCGTAGACCTCTATAAACACGCGGATTTACAATGTTGGAAATTGCTGGGCTCCGTATACGCTGCTCAAAAAACCTTACGTAAAATTAAGGAACATATTTGCAACTCTAGGTCATATGTAAACCACAGCTATTCAAAAATTTAACTTTCATGAAAATCGAACTTAAATTAAGGAACGTTATGCCGACTTTCAGGCTTATTTGTTACTTTTGGTCATATTAGAAAGGCCTCCGATAAGTGGCACACTTATTTGCTACTTCAGGTCATACGCGGTAAGCATCGCATATTACTCCGATAAGTGTTAACCTTATTTGTTACTTCAGGTCATACGTTGTGAGAACGGCCTCCGATAAGTGTCACACTTATTTGTTACTTCAGGTCACACGTTGTAAGCATCGCGTATTACTCCGATAAGTGTCACACTTATTTGTTACTTCAGGTCACACGTTGTAAGCATCGCACATTACTCCGATAAGTGTCACACTTATTTGTTACTTCAGGTCATACGTTGTAAGCATCGCGTAATACTCCGATAAGTGTCACACTTATTTGTTACTTTTGGTCATATTAGAACGGCCTCCGATAAGTGTCACACTTATTTGTTACTCTGGGTCATATTAGAACGGCCTTGGAAAATTCCAGAGAGAAATTCGCGTAAAGTCTCTATAACCACGCGTATTTCCAATGTTGGAGTTGATGGGGGTACTTAAACGCTGTCCAAAAAACCTTACTAAGAATTAAAATTAAGCAACGAAATTGCAATTCTAGGTTATATGGAAACCACAGCTATTCAAAAATATAACTTTCATGAAAGTCGGACTTAAATTAAGGAACGTTATGTAACCCCGAAAACTATACTTAAATTTAATATTTACTGATTTAACCGAAGTTGTAGTTCAACTTAATCCTAACCTATCCAATAATATTTTTTTTAATGTTACCGGACTTAATTTTTAACAAAATATCAACCACACAAAGCCAAACTACCGAAAACGGTAAATTGGGCAAATGGCCAACTTCTTGGGCTTCGATTTCAAAAATTTAGAATGGCTATCAATGGCAATCCATTTACATTCGAACGAGATATCATTGACTCTTCTAGCCTTAGCCGTTGAAGAGGTATGCGTGACACGGCGCCATCGGCATCAGCGGCATCGGCGGCAACGGCTACACTGTACGTGAGACTAATACACACAAATCCTTAGGATTGTGTGTAAAAAACGACCAGTGGTTGAGGTTACAGCGCGACCCAAAAAAGGCCTAAAAGTCTCTCAAGCTAAGTTGACGTCTTGCACGACAAAACCGGTAAATTGCAGATATACGCGCAGAAGAGGTGGAAATGGGGAAAAAAAACCATATAAGGCCCAAGTCATAAAGCGACTGTTGATGCCTTTAAATGAGGTGGCCAGGTTGCAATGCATAGGGGGGTGTTGGCGAACCCTTCATGGCACCCGAGCCAACAGCTCTTTACACTATTACCATGAAATTCTACAGTTGTTAAATTAAATTAAATTATGTTAATCATACTTACCTGGCGTCGCTGCAGCCTTGATCAATGAGGAGGCGGGCTTGGACGAGAATCCATCATTGCACCGCGATGGATTTGACTCCAACTTTCTATTGCAAATTGCATTGGATGGGGCGTGTAATTTTTGGCAGTGGGGTCCTGCGTACGCGCTCGACCCCAACTATCTTAATACAAAATGACACTTATTAGGGGATTAATATAATTTATCAGGTAGAAAAATCCATGTGGGCATAGAAACTACCACAGGAATAGAAGGCCCTGCGTTTGTACGTGCTTTACTAAGATGACACGGGCTAAAGGTTCTCCCTTCATTTCCGGTTATCTCTGGTCCAATCATTGCACCGCGATGGATTTGACTCCAACTTTCTATTGCAAATTGCATTGGATGGGGCGTGTAATTTCTGCCAGTGGGGTCCTGCGTACGCGCTCGACCCCAACTATCTTAATACAAAATGACACTTATTAGGGGATTAATATAATTTATCAGGTAGAAAAATCCATGTGGGCATAGAAACTACCACAGGAATAGAAGGCCCTGCCTTTGTACGTGCTTTACTAAGATGACACGGGCTAAAGGTTCTCCCTTCATTTCCGGTTATCTCTGGTCCAATCATTGCACCGCGATGGATTTGACTCCAACTTTCTATTGCAAATTGCATTGGATGGGGCGTGTAATTTCTGGCAGTGGGGTCCTGCGTACGCGCTCGACCCCAACTATCTTAATACAAAATGACACTTATTAGGGGATTAATATAATTTATCAGGTAGAAAAATCCATGTGGGCATAGAAACTACCACAGGAATAGAAGGCCCTGCCTTTGTACGTGCTTTACTAAGATGACACGGGCTAAAGGTTCTCCCTTCATTTCCGGTTATCTCTGGTCCAATCAAAAAGAAGCTTTGGAAATGACGGCCAATTAGATTCAAGCGGAAATTCCTCTTGTAGTTTCTATGATGTGGATTTAGAAGAATATGACGATTCGTCTCTAAATCCCACATTTTTAAGAAGTGATACATCTCATTTGAGGTGTTTTAAAATTATTAGTCAATCTGTTTATTGTGAAACAAGACCCTACATTTCCTAGCCATTTCTCTGAACTCAATTCCAATTTTTGCGTCTAAATCCGTCGGTTCTAAAAAGGCACTTCCTCCTGGCCGCAGAGCGTCACTGATGATAGGATTTTTTTCTCTAGAATTTCTTGATTTCTCGTAAGTATGGAAGTTCATACTCCCAGGTGGCAGGATGAGCATGCCCAATCAATTTATTCAAATATATCGCCCTATTAAAAAAAACCCGTTGTAGTGGGCTTAGAGTCATTGAAGACCCCACCTTTTTTTAATTTAACGTGAGTCACAGATTTTAATTGGTATAAACATTTTAATTTTTGCAGATTTCTTTGCATTTGTAAAATAACCTATTTGAAACTTAAATATTCGTAAAAGCTTTAAGTTGACCACTTACTCAACTATTTTAACGTCATAGGTTATAAATTTCCTCCTTTATTTATACTTGGTTCTTGCCAAATCCTTTGGGGTCGATGATTCCTTATTAAAAAATTTACACAAATTTCGTCTAAGCCAAAGCGGAGTGAAAACGCTCTTTATCAAGGGGTCCTTTACTATGTACTACGCGAAAATATCGCGAAACAGAAAGGTCGCGTAGAGCATACGAGTTTACTTTTCTCCATTACAAATGTCTCAATTAAACAACTATAGTCATACTTACCTGGCGTCGCTGCAGCCTTGATCTATGAGGAGGCGGGCTTGGACGAGAATCCATCATTGCATCGGGTGGGGCGTATAATTTATGGTAGCGGGGTCCTGCGTACGCGCTCGACCCCAAACAATTCAATTGATAAATAAAACTGATGGTAGGAAATCCAGCGTATTTCTTTAGCTAACCAGCGTCGTTTTAGTATGACCAGAGAGAATTTATAATAGGGAGTGGCAGGTGGGGATGTATTGTGGCTCCTAAACCTCCGCTATGTTTAATTTTGGGTAAATATCTAATTTTGGGTAAATGTCTGATTTTGGGTAAATATTTAATTTTGGGTAAATTTCTAATTTTGGGTAAATGTCTTATTTCGGGTAAAAATCTATTTTTGGGTAAATATCTAATTTCGGGTAAATATCTAATTTTGCTTAAATATCTAATTTTGGGTAAATATCTAATTTTGGGTAAATATTTAATTTTGGGTAAATATCTAATTTTGGGTAAATATCTAATATTGAGTAAATATCTAATTTTGCGTAAATATCTAATTTTGGTAAATGTCTAATTTTCCGTAAATATCTAATTTTGGGTAAATGTCTAAATTTTTTCTATATAATAATAAATACATTCAAATATTTCATTTAAACTAAAAATTATCTTAAACAATATTGTTTAATTTTAAATATAATATTTGTTTAAAAAATGGTTTCACTATCTAAATTCTTTGAATTTTACACGTACTTAATAAAGCTTTTCTAGAGGTCGGGGATGGTTAATCATTATCCATGATTAAATTGATTTTTTTCGGGAAAGATATGTAAAAAAGAAATTTACCAGTTAATATTTGAGCTTTTTATCGGAAAAAAACTTCATTTTTCCGATTAATTTTACAAATTTATCAAAAAATTAATCGGATAATACAGAAATATAAATTACTTGATCAAAACGTTTTACGAATAATTTTGAGAGCTTTAGATATTTATAGTAAATTTACCCAATTTACCCATTTGAATTTAGATATTTATAGTAAATTTACCCAATTTACCCATTTGTTTTTAGATGTTTACCCAAATTTATTCGGCTTTATCGAGCAGAATAACCCTTAAGACTAATTTTTATCCAAATCTAAAAAGGTAGGGTGGTAAATTCCAAAACATTTGGTCGATTTGTCGTGGAATGACCACAAATTCCGAAGTTTACCAAAATTTAGATATTTACACAATTTAGATATTTACCAGAATTCAGATATTTATATTAAATTTAATTACCCAAATTTAAATACTTAATCAAAATTAAATACTTACCCAAATTTAAATTCATACCCAAATTAAAAGACTTACCTAAATTAAATTTCAATATTTAAATTAAAATATTTACCAAAATTTAAATATTTACCAAATTTAGATATTTACCTGAATTAAAGGGGAAGAAATACCCTGAAACAGTGAAGTTCATACGGACGTTTGATAATTTTTTTGACTTGTGTAATGTTAAGAACTGCAATGAAAGTTTAAGGAAAAGAAAGGCCAACAAAAGAGTGTATAACGATGTTAATGACGAGCGTTTGAAGGTAATGACCCCAATGTTGGATTGATGGATGACTCAAAAATTGATATTTGTATTAAATTTAGTGGCTCGAAACTGACTTCATAAAATATTTAGATGACTGGGAGAAAGACGTTGCAGTACGCCCAGGTGATTTTTCGAAAAAGGAAAGGAGTGCAATGCTTTTAAGTGCTCCAACTATTGAAGGTCTACGTATGACTGGTACAGCTATTATAATTACAACGATAAGAGCTTTACAATTTCATATATTTTAAGTTGTTTTTCAATTACAGCTCTTTCAACAGTGGGAATAGTAAAATTCCTTCTTAAAAAGGGAGCAAAGTTTATCTTGACTTAACACCTAAATCAAGACCCGCTAGAACAGTATTTCAGTAATAATCATGAGGTAAAACCCCTAAAATTGGCCATCAAACTGCCCCATGTTTAAAATAGTAACATTTTGAAATATCACCTTGCTTGGTTTTTTCAGGTACATTGAGGTAGGAACTGTTCGAAAAGGTCAAGATCTGGATCCCCTTTTAAAGTCATAATCCGAATTGTCTTGGAAGTTATTGAAACTTTGCATTAAGGTTGATGCGGTAGTTGGAATTTGATCTTGTTTTTGAGCTCTTTTCCTTATGCTTCTCTTTTTTGGTGCTTTGACATTTTCCCTACCCGGACTCTTCTGACAAGTTTTAGATTTTATCTTTTTTGGAGAAGTTCGGTTTTCGCATTCTTTGCTTTTCTCCATAAGGCTCTTTCGCAATGCTTTCTTCGTTCTGAGGGCTTCTCATGTTTCAAATTGGTATTGCTCAAGAATGTCCCCCACTAAACATTTTCCTCTCGTGTTTAAAAAAACATCTAAAAATTTCAAAAGCCATTTCTAGCTGTCATCTTGATTGTAGATTAGCTTCCATGCCTGCCAAATTACATATTGTATTATGTGTTTGATAGCTCTGGTTTTTAAATTTTGATGCGTGATCTTTTAAACATTAGTGACGTAGATTACATCCGATATAGTTTTAATCATTTTCACCAGCTGAAAGAATTGTTCTGAGACAGAAATTAATCCACCCCTGGTTAAACTATTGGTCCAAAACTCCGTTACATCTTCTAGCTCTACATGGCTTGGAACCTTTTCTTTCATAATATTTTGAGTCAGTTCTGAAGGGCATTTTTTTATTAACGAGTAGGCTGAAAATCCGGAAACATATCTGGGAGATTTTCAGCAATTTTGTTTTTGATTACCCCTAGACGCTTTGGTTTGCAATTAAATGTAGCATTCTGCTAGCTAGAGGTTTCTGTGTGGTGGTTGCAAATTTTTAAAACTTGGTGTAATTGTAAGTAAAAGGTGTCCGATCCCTTGATCTTTCCTCTCTTTTTTCAAAATAGTGTGCGTTTCTCTTAGGTACTCTTCTCCTGTCATGTCTTTAAATTTCAATTGCTGAACTTCAGTCGAAATGTATGAAATAAGGGCTTCTCTGTCACCATTTAACAAGAGCATTTGATTTAAATTCTTCATAAAAGTGCCAACAAGATCCTTGTCCAAACGAAAAACCAATTTCTGGGTATTCGTCTTTTTGATGGTCCATTTTAAACAATGGTTTACAGCAACTAAATATATAAGAATTTAATAATGATTATAATTTAAAGTAAGATGCAAAAAAATAAATAAATAACCTTTTTTTCCGAAAGACATCGCTCACACACCGCGGCTTGGTCATTCGTCTGTTCCTTGCCTACTTCTTCGGCTTTCAAATATTTTTCTTCAACAGGTCACTCTAGACCCGCCCCAGGAAAACGTCATACCGGAAACCCCCCTGGCCAGATATTGCGATCGCGGGGGTTTAGGAACTACAATTCATCCCCTCCACTCCCTATTATAAATTATCTCTGGTCGTTCTCAAAGACTATCTATTACATAGACTGGAGTGCTCTACGGGGACATAGGTTGAACGATTTTGTTTGGTACAACAGCGCCACGTAGTAGTGGCGGCCCGAACTTTTCAGTTTAAAAACGGGCCAACGCGGACGAGACTGCGAACAACGATATCACTGAAGCCACGTGTGCGTGTTGCCCAAATACTTTTTCTTTGTCTTCTTTTTATTAGTTATATTTTTTATCGCATTTTACGTAATGGATCATGAAAAACGTTTAGGAGTGACCTATTGCGCTTTTTTTATTGCGGTAATACAAGAAAGAAAGATAAAAATATATCTTTTTTTAGGTTTCCTAAAGATAAAGAAAGGTGAGCTTGTAATTTTTAAAGTTTATTGTTTAAAAATTCACCTTAAACTTATAATTGTGTTATTTTTTAGGTGTGACCTTTGGGTTTCCAATGCGGAGCGTTGTGACTTAAAAGAGAAAACTCCTCATTTGTTAAATAAGTCATATACTGTTTGCGCGAATCATTTTAAAAATGATTGTTTTATGAATAACGCCAAAAAAAACTTGGTTTGGAATGCCATTCCAACAATAAAAACGGGTGAAATAGAAATAACATCTAATTCTATCAGTCCCTCATTGAAAATTATTTCTAATGGTAAAATAGGGTTTGATTCTGAAAGAAACTAAATTAATTCCTGATTGAGTAATGCCTGATTGTTATTTATTTTTTGTACAGAAGACCCAAAGACTGAAAATGTTCTTTCAACACCTAAGCGATCCATTGATTTAACAGGTGATATATAGATTTAAATAGACCCGAATTCTGGACTAATTCAACTCTTATAGCTTTAGTTGGCCAACTATTTACTGGCGATGGATTTTTGACATCACCTTTATCAGTAAAAGATAACTTTGAGACTCAAACCTGCAGTACAAAAAACCTAACTCCTTTGAAACCTTTAGACAATAGCATAAACTTACCAGGTGACCTAGTTGTATATTTGAAAAATACATTAATTATGGGTTAATTAATGTAATATTTTGCAGGTCTACACAATCAAATATTTGAAGAAAGTTTATTGACCAATGATTCATGTTTTAAAAGAAGTTTAGAGGCAGACTCATTAACAATTAATTCACCACCTTCGCGAAGAAAACTGGACAGCTTAAATTATGAACCTTTCAGCAGCACAACTGGGTTCCACGAAGTAAATGGAAAACCTCCACAACAAATAGGTACAATTAAAATCTTGATCTATTAATTATGGATAATAATATCATAAATCCTTTTCCTTAGAGAACATTACCAGATATCAACTAAATCTATCAAAAAGTTTGGTCCATGAATATTTGTTGAATAATGACCTTCCAACAACGGCAAATATGTTAATGGATGAGGACCCGGTATAAACAAAAAAATTATTCAGCATAACAAAACAAAACATTTATATTTCATTATGATAGGAATTTACTTCTTGGATAAAGTTAAATGAAAGTACGTGTCGACCACCTTCGCTTGTGAAGATTATGGAATGCTTTTTTGAAAATCAAAAGTCTCTATTTACGCACATGAACAAGCCAGATAAAGACAACGATAACTGTAATATCGTATATTTTAAATAATTCGAACAATTAATAATTTAGTTTCATTTTATGTAGTTTTGAGAAAACCCAGAATTCGCATTCGAAGAACGAAAGTTTTAAGTGAAATTGAAAATTCTAGATCCATGTCCGGAAAGGTTGATGAAAGTATAAATACAGAAACTGGTACAAGTCTACATATTTTTAAACTTAATCAATGCCATTGTATTCTATATTAAATTATTTATAATAATAATTAATGAATATTTTAGAACTGAGTAATCTAAACAGTCGGTTAAACATTGAAGTTCCTTTAGTTTCGGTCCAAAATACTCCTATTATTGACACTGGTAGTTATTTTTTAGTATATCTTAAAAAATTAAAGGCAATTGAGTCCCACAATCCCAAGAAAGGGTGATTGCCTCTGTTTCAGACTGATTCGTATTATTCCTCAAGCGGGGATTGGAGTCCATCTCCCACTGCTGATCTGGATGATGATTGAACTTGGATTTCAGCTAATCGAAGAATGAAAACCATGACTGATCGATCGTTGAACATGTTTGGGGAAGAGGATTTAATGACCATGTTTCGCGAAACAGAAGAACTGGAGGTATTTTGCATTATTTGGTGATTAAGCAAGTAAGAGATACAAACTGATTTCATCTAAAAAGTCTTTTACATTTACAATAATTTTTTTCATTCATTAGTCTTAAAGCTTGAAACCAGGATTAGTGGACAAGATCGAACAGTCACTTTTAAAGATCTGGTCAAAGATCTCTATGGAAAAGCTTGTCAAGAAAAGAAATGGGGTTTAGTGAGACATATCGTTGGAATTTTAGGCCATAAAGTTAAAGATCTTCCTGAAGTATGCTACTGAAATTTCTCAATATTTTAGTGTATTTATATTTACTACTACATTTATACTCTTAGGCCATAACAGACCTGTTGGTTAGACCAAAGCTTCGAACATACAAGGCCCTTACTGGCTAAAGAACCGAGGGAAATAATAGAGAAATACGATGGTGGTGATCCAAGTACAGCTATGCTCACTCATGTTAAATGTTCAACAAAATGTAAAGATGTGAGAGTACTCCATTTTGGGGGGCCAGAACTCAATCCCAAACTTGAGCAGTCGTAGTAGGAAAACTCAAAAAAAAATATCAAGATGCCTAATCTTTGCGTTTCAATTACTAAAAATGGTTATTTAATTTCGAAACTAATTGTACAAGTACAACCCAACAAGCAGCCATCTATTCAATTAGCGCTAGTAGTGGTTCAGGGACAGAGGGCAGCAAAATCCTGGAAGATGTACCAGTTAGTAAAGTAAAGCGCGTTTTGTTGAGCTTAAGCATATTTCAGTTATAAATGTTGAATTCTTGGATATCCTCATGTGGGATATCTAAAAAAAGAGCAATTTGAAAACTTTCCATTTTGTTCTATCGAAGAAATCTTTGTCACAAAATATAATTTATAATAAATGTTTTATTTTTGTAAAATTTTATACAATTTAAAAATAAGAATGGAAAAAAGCATGCACTTTAAGTTATCTAAAAGTTACACAATTTTATATCATTTTAAAGTGTACAATTATATAGAATAAATGAGTAAATTCTTCAATATTCAATATCTTGAGAACCAAGTTGAATCAGCGCAAACTTTTGGTTAATTAACGTATCGCAGTATTAAGACTGTAAATGTCACCATGGTTACTTTCTAAACAAAACTACAACCTCGAACAATGTCGAATATTCCAAAATAATTAAATAAGATAATGCAATGAAAAATGAGTGTTGTTGTAACAGCATTTTTCAAATTTTACTAATTAATTTAAAGACTATCTGAAAAGGCTGACAGATAGATGGCAGAGTGGTTCAATTATTTTAGTTCGCGCAGCGAGTACTTGGTGGCGCTACGAAAAAATTGACCACCTTTTCGGAGTAGTGAGTTTCCAGTCTATGTAATAGATAGTCTTTGGGTCGTTCTAAAACGACCCTATGTAGTTTAACAATTACGCGGTTTTATTTTTCAATTGAATTGTTTGGGGTCGAGCGCGTACGCAGGACCCCGCTACCACAAATTATACGCCCCATCCAATGCAATTTGCAAAAGAAAGTTGGAGTCAAACCCATCTCGGTGCAATGATGGGTTCTCGTCCAAGCCCGCCTCCTCATTGATCAAGGCTGCAGCGACGCCAGGTAAGTATGACCACTGTTGTTTAATTGAGACATTTGTAATGGAGAAAATTAAACTCAGATGCCCTACGCGACCTTTCTGTATCGCGATATTTTTTATGTTTAAGCCTTATTTCGAAATATTCGAAGCCTTTACTGTATAGCGTAGTACATAATAAAGGATTTGTTGATAAAATATACAAACACTTTGTTACACCGCTTTGGCTCAGATGGAATTAGTGTTTCCGTTTAAGCTTTTTAACGTGCGAATAATCAGTCTCAAAGGATTTGGAAAGAGCCAAACATAAATATAGGATGAGCTCCTAATGGATAAGGCGTCTGACTTCGAATCAGAAGATTGCAGGTTCGAGTCCTGTCGCGGACGTTTGTTTTTCCTTCCGACGTAATGATTAGAATATTAAATCCTAAGATTGCAATCAACCGTCCATTATCGATAAAGCTAGTCAAGTTTTTAACATAAGATCGGCTTCATCAATCTTTGAGGAAAATTCAAATGTCTTTCAGCTTATGTATTGAAAATTAACATTGGGGTAAACGCTATTCTCTGCGTTCCCATTTCTTGCGGTTGCTTTGATAAACTGGAAATTTTACAGGCAGCTTCTGTAGTTTGTTATATAATCGCGTTATATTTTTTGATACAGTTTAATTTATATTTACGGTTAAAAATAGTTTTTTTAAAAATTATTATGGTTCTTATTGGGAACCAGATGGCAGTAGCGATACCGATGCCAAATAATTTAACCCTATCGAACTAGCCTCTCACTGGGTTATGTCTTTGCCTTCTCAGTAAAAATAGAATGGTGGTGTTCGATGCAATCGCTCGTTTTATGCTAAGGCCTATTAGTTAGTCGTTTAAATCTAATATTTTCAAAAGGTTATGCAAAAATTTTAAGGAGTTGTAGGGGTGAGTTGAGAAGTATGCCTGTTACACGGCTTTGATAAGAAAGTGCCACACTCTTTTATTACTTCTGACCATACACGGCTTCGATAAGTAAGTGCCACACTCATTTATTACTTCTGGCCAAACACGGCTTCGATAAGTAAGTGCCACACTTCTTTATTACTTCTGGCCATACACGACTTCGATAAGAAAGTTCCACACCAGGCCTTTAATCACGCTATCCCAGTGTTTGTACATATTTAATTGGACGAGCCGTCTAATTCAAGTTAACCGATACCGCTCTGTGTGATTTGAACCTGTAAGCGCGACACTACTAGGTAACTGTTTTCCATTTTCTTTTTCTCCACATCTTTTCATTCAGAGAGCTTACTTCGTCGGACTCTCTACGATTTCCAACAGAAAATTCACCTTCCTCGAGCCTTTACGATCGAGCACTACCAGCTAACCTTATTATTAGCATTTTATCTTTCTCCGTTTTCTCCGCAGAACTTTTTTATAGTTTAACCAATACTACTCTTCGGGATTTGGAGCGGTAAGCGCGCCTTTGCGACCACTACGAGGTGACTGATTTCCAGTTTTCTCTGCCAATTCTCTTTCAGAGAGGTTACCCGTAGACCTCTCTACAATGTCGAACGGTTATCTCCCGCCTTTACGGGCACTACTAGCTAACAATCAACTTGTACCACTATAGAGTAAACGCAATATTTATTGTCCCCCACCCATATAGGGGGGCACGAAATAAAAAGGACTGTAAAAAATCGAGGTAACCAGCAAAAAAAATAAACTTAAACAGTATGTTAAGTCCCTCTGCTTGGCCGTATAATTGCTTAATATTGTCATTAACCAGATATTCGGTACGGTGCCCTGAGTGGAGACAGTTATTGCAGTGTTCTATTTTCATTTTGAAAAACTAAATCTTTGTTTGTTAGAGCTAGTCTTAGCTTCATGATCGTTAAAACGAGTTGCTGAAAATTGGTCAACTTTGAATTTTGAAATAAGTATGGTGAAACTTCTTCTTTAACCAGTAAAACTTCCAATTTCTCAAGACCAGTGAACTACTTTACTTTTAAATTACCTCTATCCCATTAAAATAAAATTAAGTGTATTTATGTTGGCCTAACTCGTCTTCTAGTGGGTCAAGCTCGGACACCAATTGCTTTATGTTTTCACTACAAGAGTTAAGCAAACTATTGGCTTCTAATTTGACCATAGGTTTCGAAACTTCTTCGGAAGATTCTTTATTTTTAATTTCTGCATATTCTAGCTCAAACCTTTCGTAAACCCTGATTATAGTCTGAGAAGAACCTTCCGCTAATCATGGCCCCGCTTGCGTAGAGCCATGTACCATTTCTTTATTTATTTTATTAATAATTTCGGTTAAAGCCTTTAGGTCTAATTCAGTTTGTGTACTGATTTCAACATATTCTTGGCCTATTTTAGTGCTTTTATCTATAGAACTAGAAAATGTTTGCGTGCCAATGCTGATTTTCAAATTTTTACCTTTGGGAACTGAACTACGGTAGTTTTTTGGGGAGGCTAATGAACCTATCCCTTCATCGGAAATTAACACAGAGCCCCAACTTCATCAGAGAAAGGAGAAATACCAACTTCTTGGGAAATTTAATAATGTGTAGCTTCTTCTGAGAATGTAGATGTAGATTTTGAAATAGTGCTATGATCTAACAAAAATCGGATAATTGAACCTACGAGACTAGGGAGTTTATAAGCATATGCGCCCTTACTAAGGTGCCAATTTGAAGCACACGCACTAAGGGTGTTGATACGGCATTTGGATTACATAATGATAGTTTTTGTTTGGAAGAAACCAGTGTTACGCATTGAAAACGATTCATTCATTTATTGTGCCTCTGAGGTTTTGCATGCCTATCCGCAACATCGTTGGATGATTGATTGGGTTTATAACCCAAATTCAAGTTTGGTACACAATCTGGATGGGCTTCATCATATCAAGGAGGATTAAGGGAAGGGGAGTTGTATTGAGGCGCCTCTTATGGCTGCATCCGTAGTCAGAGAGCGTGAGACGACCAGTGGGTGGGAGTGGGAGGAAAATGTATGTAAAATACCGGCTCGCGTTCCTGTTTTGAGCGCCTTCTTGTTCAAAAAAACTGTTGAAAGTTATTTCGGTTTTTATTTTGAGAATTCGGCTGCTTTGGTGTTTGTTTTTCTGATGCCGTAAATTAGTAAACAATTTGCAAAACTCAAAATATTTTTTATATGGAAAATGCTCTTACTTTAGTAATATGATATTAATCTTCGCGTGATAAAAAAATTCGAATTTTATTTACTAAGTAAATCTAGTCGACATACATTTTTAGCGTATTCACGACGAAACACCGAAGCAGCAAAATTCTCAAAATAAAAACCGAAATAATCTTCAACAATTGTTTTGAACTAGAGGGCGCTCAAAACAGGAACGCGAGCCGGTATTTTACATACGTTTTCCTCCCGCTCCCACCCACTGGGCGTCTCACGCTCTCTGAGTCTCTGACTACGGATGCAGCCATAAGAGGCGCCTCAATACAACTCCCCTTCCCTTAATCCTCCTTGCTTTGAGGGTGTACCTACAATATATATATATATATATATATATATATATTTATATATATATATATATATATATATATATATATATATATATATATATATATATATATATATATATATATATATATTTCTAGGACCAAAAATTATAATTTTTGAAGAATATAGTTAACATACCTGAGTAAAAATGTCTTGAACATATTTTTCACTTGGTTCAAATCTTCAATAGAGTTAAGCCTTAGCTTTCCCAACCAAACGCTTTGTTTTTTAGCCGCCAATTCTTCAGTTTGTACACCCTGGTTTTATATAATGGCTGGTATTTTAAAAAACCGTACATATTCTTCTTTTCCTGATACTTTTTCCCCCTTGACAATTAGCCACATAACAATGATGATGAGTTTTACCCATTTCCTATGATCTAACATACAAAAATCCCTCACAAGATGGCGAACTTACAACTGAGAAAAATAAACTGGAATTGGAAGGCTTACTTAGATGGCAGTAGCATAGGTTTTTACCCCCCCCCCCAAGTGTGACGTTTCATAGTTTCGCAGTGAAATACCTCTATTGAGACTCAAAAGCTATCATTTTTAAACACATAAATTCATAGACCTGTGACATTAGGCGGGGCCCAAGCAATTAACGTGTGTGTGACGTCATTCCCTAAATTTTTTAATTTGCCTCCGAGGACAAACAGTTTTGGCAATTGTATTTGACAGCGTGCAGCTTGGAATAAAAGTAGTTACTATCATACTTATTTCCCAGAAAATGGTCAAAATTTAAGGGGAAACCGAGATGGAAGCGAGGGGCTACCCACTCTTAGAAAGACTGTACACCGGATTACGCTTTGATTAGCACTGCCAAAGGCAGGGACTTCAAAGATTACGTGTAATCCCATTAGTACAGTCAAAGGTACGGCTCTGTACACCGATTACTCGGAGTGATCAGCCCCTCGGATGGAAGCAAAGCATCTTTTTATCGCGTTCCATCATTAAATAATAAAACCAAGGTATAATTACATTTTTAAAAATAATGAGGTAAAGGTGTAGACAGTAGCGTAGACAAGGGGGAGTTTCCGGGTCCAGACCCCCCCTTGGGGCATACCTTTGACTGTACTAAATTTCAACCCCCCTCTTAACATTCACATACTTCGGCTCCCTCCCCTTGACGAATTTCTGGCGACGCCACTGGGTGGATATAGGTATTGAAAGAAAAGATTAAAATTCGAGAGTGTCCATTTCGCCACGAGTTAGTTTAATAATTAAAGCTAGCTTCGATATCAGAGTAAAACAAGTTGGCAAGCCAAAATATACCTCTCCTCGGAAGTATGGTCCCTAGTGGTATTAATTTCTCGATACGACCCCCAAAGATATGTCCGCAATTCAGAGTTATTTACGAAAAACGATTTCTCGGTTCAAACCCTGCCCGGTATAAAATTTTAATTTTAATTTAAATAATTGAGACGAAACAATCGAGTTTAATTTATTCAGAATATTATAAATTAAGTAGTTACAACAGAAAGTTAGATTCACTAAAACAATGCACAATTGAATTTAACCCTTTTTACAGTACATGTTTATCAGTTGAATATAATACTAAGCAAATTTTAATGAAAGAAACATCTACAGATGGTATTTGTATTTTTCTCGCTTACGAAATACTTGCCGCATCTTTAACGCTCATTTTATTTCAACTTCCAGTTGACGTTGTGACACATACCGCATGAAAAAGACCAATGCTGTCCAATTTCCAATATCATATAATGACTCGCACACCCAAGAAATCATTGACTGCGTTAGAAATCGTAGATATCCAAATATCCACACCAAATATATTTACTAGAAGCAAAAACCTTACCATCAACAAAGCACAGAGAGCCACTTGACTAACCGCCAGCTCTTAAAGCAATTAACGTTAAATTATCTCCTTTGAATTAACACAACTATATATAGGTCGTTAAGAACACCCGTAAATAAATAACAAAAAAAACTAACAAAGTGGACCACCCACAGGGTCTACCCTTTAACCCTCTAATCTCGGCTGACTGCGCTAAAACAAGATTTAACCTTTAAAAAAAAACAGATTAGGCCTTCATAAATTCATTAAGAAAAAAAGACTTTATTACCTATTATGCTTACGATGCCTGTCTTATTTTAATTGAATCTAAGCAGCTATCGGTGGTTCTGTGGTAGAGCGCTCGACTGCCAAGCCGAATGGTCTGGGTTCGAAACCTGGGTGGCGCATTTGTTTTTAATCAATAGAGAAACGCTAAATTAGAATTTCTTCGATGCAATAATTTCAATTTCAATTCTATTTCAATTAAACCAAAATTTCGTACTCTATTAAATACGCTTCTGATAAAGTTGAAGGTCTAATTTTCAATAAGGCGTAACAAGTGTCGGTGGTTCTGTGGTAGAACGTCCGCCTGTCAATCAGGAGGTCTCGGGTTCAAATCCCGCCCTATGCGATCGCAAATTGATACTAAGACGAATACCGTGTACAACTGGTGGAAACCCTGCCATTGGACGTTGAGAGGTAGCATTACACTCAGCACTCGGTCCGTCCCAAAGTCATTAAGAAGAAGTTGGAGAGAAAACGCCCATATAAACACAACAGACTCAACATGCACAACCATTAGAACACAAACACAACAAATTCAACACTCACAACCTACGCATAAACATTACAAAAACCTAATACACCAAACCGCAAATGCATCCGTTAAGGCTCACCGTCACACGGTGGTTTTGCCAACCCTTTGAGAAACTGCGTACGCAGTGATTACATTTTGCACCGAAAATGCGAACGCGTTCGCAGGCCTGACAGACCCACAGACCCACAGACCCACAGACCCACAGACCCACAGACCCACGGAGAAGTAAAAAGCTAAGATTACAAATATTTCTTATAGGAGAACCTGCCGAAATGCGAGACCAAGGAAATCGGGATTGGGCTCCAAATATAATTTTGGGTTACACTGAATATGGAAATGGAAAAACCTTTCCTTAATGTCCAATAGAATTCAGATATTAACGTGAAGATCAGAATTAATCAGACCAGGAAATACTCGAATTCTACCAAAATGTATTGGACTTCAAATGCTATTGCAAAAATGGGAAAGAATGTCTCATAAATCAAGACTAAATTTGAAAAAACTCTGGGGAAAATCAAAGCTACCGCAGTTTTAGAAGAAAACTTCCTAGATGAAATGAAATAAAATATTAAACTGTTTATATAAATGTAAATGAAAAAATATATTCTATACATGTTCGAAAATAATAGCATCTGAGTATCTCCTTTTCGCAAACTGATATTCATATTTATCAGTTAGAAATGTGTACATTTAAAAAGCTTTTTTTAATTCTGATCCTTCAAACTGTTGCGGAAAAAGGGTACAATTGTAATTTCAACGTGTGATATTTCGTATTTTATTAACGCTATTTGAAACTAGTGCAATGCTTAAGTTTTTCATCAGACCGTGATTGCACAATCCTACATATTCTTCCAATCCGTTTTATAACATAAAATTAAATTACGTTTACCTTAAATTTATGTACGGAAACTTTATTTAATTTTCGTATTTTAATTTTTGGTTTGACAGAAAATGTTAGATACATAATATTTCAGGCCCACCCATTAAGCACCGCTTGTGTCGGGTAGAATAAATGTTTAGTTTAATAGAACATTTGTATTTAAAAATAGTTAATCATTAGTTAGGTTGAGCAAATCTGTTCAAATTAGCGTATGATAATAATTATAATAATTTATACAATAGATTATTAACATCAATTAACTGAATTTTATCAAGAATAATTTGTTTAGTAAAGCAGCTGAGTTAGTATCTACGGTTTGTAACTTTAGGATATTATAGATTTTTGGACCTCAATAGTTAATAGTTATTTCTATAAATTTTTTACGCTTATCCAACTTGTTAAAAGTAGAAGTATAACATGTTGCTCTTACGTCACAAGACTTGGCTTTGGTAGAATTATTTTAGCAAGCGCGATTTGCACGCGCGTTAGAAAATAGGAAGCTCCTCGTGATGCGAGCGCGCGCTCGTAGTGTTGGAGAAGGTAAATACAGTGACGTAAGAGCTACATTAAAACAAGAAGGCCATGTTACTTTATAGAAAGAACTATTGATTTTGTTACTCGTGGTATCTTAAGATCACGTCTAGTCGCCGCTCTAGTATTTTGTTATTTGATATACTAGTCATCGTTTTTCGACAAAAGCGGTTTACGGGACTTTATAACAGTATTTAACAAAAATAATTTATTTAATAAGTAAAAAAAACTTTGGTCGAAACACGTTTGATATTAACCTTAACTGGCGCCGTTTGATCCAAATAGCTTTATCGCGGGGTGATGCCTATAACTAACAAAAATTTGTTAGTTGAACTTCATCAGTGGACGCGCAAAGCTGAAAAGCTCTACGCGAGGGGCCTCGTTCGCGATATTTACAACGACGCATTTTCCTAAATTACTTTCTAGTGCTTTAAACCAAAATCAGAGATCTGATCTGTGATCCGACGAAAACAGATTTTTGTAAGCCAGTTCAGATATCGGATTCGGATTTTGAAGTCATTATCTACGCCGATCAGATTTCCTTTTCAGATTGAAAGTTGGATCAATACCTATCCGTAATTATCAGATTGGTTATTTTGCGAGTGTTAATACGTTTTAGTCGTTGTGTCGGATAGCTTATTAAAGGACTACTACGTTATTTAAGTAATAAAGGAAAGTGAAAACATGGGTCACTTATGTCTGATCATGGGAGAGTTACAATGTAAAAAGTAGTGATTCTATCGCCATCTATATCTGAATATTGTCTACGCTGTTTGCGCGCTAGCACGAGTCTCTGTGGCACTATGATATCTATAATATGGTTTTAATCAGATTCAGTCAATTGACCTTGACCTCTACATTTTTTGGTAATTTATCGACCACTTATTTTTTTAAAGAAACCTGATGTTACTTTATCTTTACCGACCGTAGTTAAAAAATTCCAAGACTTTTTTAACTATCCAAAAATCCTTTTAAACAATATATAAAAACAGTTTTTGTCTGTTCAGATATCTTTTTAATGTGCAGATAATAGGTAAGAGGGTCTATCAGCTATCTCTAAGGGATATTTATAATTTATTGGATCAGATCAGATCTAGTTTTTTTATTAATATTAAAATTTAACTTAACTATTTACGAATTTTAATTGCAGATATCGCAAACTAAATAAAGTGACTTCACCTATACAGATAGCGGTACGATTACCACCTTTATTACGGGCATTGTTTATAGATTTTGTTGCATAGGGGTTGAGCGCGTACGCATAACCCCATTACCCAAACTTGCACGTCCCTTCAAATGCAATATGCAAGGCAGGGCCGGCTTAAGACATTTTTCTCACCCGGGCAAGGGGGATTTTTGGCACCCCTCTTATTTTGAGACTAAATAAAACTACCCCCCCCCCGTAAAAACATTACCATGTCCATGTTCTAAATTTACCGTTTTCATAACATTAAATAATCCCTATAATAACTTTCTAAATACTTTGTGTAAACATATTTAAAGGGATCCATCAGCCTCGTAAGGGGATGACAGTGGGGGTGAAATAGCACTATTTTTTTAACGCGGAAGGAGACAAATGTTTGGTAATATGAAACTTTACGCACGGCCAACTTTGATCTCTCGCTAACAGCACGTGATCAATGTTGGCCGTGCTTTACGAAACACGTGGTCATATTTCGCGGAAATTCGGATTTCGATATCGGTCGCCACGGACGGAGTTTTTATCACGTTGGCCTAATAATTAGAATTAATATGGAAAGTTGTTCTTGTTCAACGAATTGTCTTAGTGGGAAAGTACGTAACGTATGCCCTTGTAGAAAACGTAATGTTACTTGTTCCTCAACTTGCTCGTGTGGAAAAAGGGTAGATTGTAGCAATGGAAAATCAAAAGACATTGAACAAAGTAAAGAACAAATTGATGTAAGTTTACAACCAGCTGTAAAGAGAAGCAAGTTAGTTGCATGTAGGAAAAATAAAAGGGAAATGAATCATAAAAAGGATGGAAAATTAACTATTCAAAATAAGAAGGGACAAATTAAGCAGAATAAGAATGTAGGAAAAGCTAGTCTGATTAACATAGGAGTAATTAGTGAGAAACAGCACGGAGAATCTAGTCTGAAACTGAATGGAGAATCTAGTCTGAAACTAAATGGAGAATCTAGTCTGAAACAATCCAAGGTAAACCAAATACATAGTTTAATAATATTTCAAAGATATGATTTATATTCTAATTTGTACTGAAATTTTCAAAAAGGAAAACGGAGACACCATACGTTTAGACATTCCAAATCAAGAAGTTTCCGCTTTGGAAGATGTTCACACTATCGAAATGATTGAAGACTGCATCGAAAGTTCAAAAGTAAATAAAATATAACGGTACTAAAATATAATATATAGGTCTGAAATTAACATGTACGTTACATAGGAGTCTGAAAGAATAGATATAAAGATTTCTGATTTAACGCTATCCGAAATGAGACAAATATTGCAAACAATTCAAACAGAAAATCCACATATTTTGCTTCGAACTTATTTGGAAGAGCAACATGATCCAGTTGTCACTAATTCAAAATGCCCTAAAAAACGTGCAAGTACTGGTGAACCATGGGAGAAAGATATGCAAGAATTCTTCGAGATGGCTGAGACTTCAATATCTCCAGATCCACGTAGTTCGCCAAACCCATCTGACAATGGATTGCCAGGATGGTGTAGATGCAACAAATACGTAGCCATGCCCACTCCAGACGAGTGCAAATGCTGTGCCCGGAGAAGAAATACTGGATGCATTACAGATTACCCCAACTTTGAGAATCTTATTTTGGACAGAGAAAACTTAGAAATTCAAATGATAATTAGACGGTATGTAGTAAACCTAGATGATGATGAGCTTGACAGGAACAAACGATACCGCTATGCTGCTTACCGCCAGTACACATATTGGCAGTGGGGCAAACTTGGCTACCAAAATAGACGTGTAATTCCATCATGTGTGGTCTATAAAATCAGAGCAAGATACCCTGATCCAAATAATGAGTACACTGGTTACAAAAACGGCTTGGATCAATAAATTGCCCAAAATTTGTATTTGAAATTATTTCAATTTGAATAATTAAATACACGAGGAAAAAAATATAGTTGGTTAATTTTTCACAATATTACGTCTTCAAAATTGTTGCAATGGCTAAATTTGGAATATTTCTCACGAGCGCTAATTAGCTCCGCTCTTTCTGGGCAGGGTGTTTTGGCAATATTTTTTCTATTGGTTACGTCAGCTGGATCTGGGGGAAACATATCTTTCACACTTCGAATAACTTCCTTGGATAACGTAAAATACATCATTTCCCTGGAGTGCTTGTGAACTTTAGGAATTTTAACTGGTACAATGGTCCACTTTGAAGTAACCTTGGAGTTCTTTCTTTTCATTCTAAAAAAAGGAATAAAACCCAAAAATATAAAAGATTTTATATAGGGTACAACCAGTAACTAGGAAACGTAAATTCAACATTGAATTGATATTAATCCAACGCTTCAACGTTGATCATCATGCTTAAAAATGGCATTACGAGTATGTCTACAAATTTAGCTAGTTATTAAAAAAAAGGTTTTTTAATGAAATTAAACTTAGCCAAGGGTGACACTGCTGTTTCAGTTTTCTAGTTATTGAACGTGAGGCGTTAAATTTGAAAAATCAAATTACCTGGGTTCTCCATTTTTGTCCATTGCAATTGGCCGGAACACATTATTATTGTAGTCTAAAACTGCCAGAATGTTTCTAGCTATATAATAATTAAAATATTGTCATTGGATTTACATATTTTGAATTTATAACATTATGAATACTTACGGGTAATTTAACCTTTTAGTAGCGTATTTCAAAAGGAGACTATGATACGATTCTAAAGAACCAGTGTGCCTAAAAAAAATTAAAAATAATTTAAAATATTTTTAAGGTATTATAGGTTCTTTTAAATGTATTATTATCACCTAAAATTTATGTAATAAGGAAAATCTTTAAGAAAGCTTTTGTCACAAATTACGGAGTGTAATTTTTTGAAAACCACGCTTTTTCTTGACAACCATGGCTTTGTTCTGTCATTGGGGTCGAGTTCTTCATGTTGACAGGAGCCTGTGGGCCACTCGTGAATATTTTGGACATGATTTAGACAGGGGCGGCGATATAGGGTACGCAGGGTACGCAAATGCGTGGGGGCGCATTTTTTCGAGGACTATAAAGTGAGTAAGTTTTATAGTTGGCGCCAAAAGTAGGTTTAAATTTGATGTAGTTCAGTCTTTAAACACGAGTTGTTTATTTAAATGCGTTACGAGTTTTACGCTACTTCATTTTAACTTACTCTTCGAAGAATTAGTTCATAACGCAGGGTACACGCCGGACAAGGTTAGTAAATTTTAGGCTATTAAAGGTTGCCTTGATATGCTGTGGTTGCTAAGGGCTAAGGTTGGTAACTTCGTTGCTAACCAACTTCTTGACGTCACTGAGATGAGATCCTATTGAAAATCAATGGGATCTCATCTGGGTGACGTCAGCAACAGACGAATTTTGGTGGCAATCCAAAAATTCTTTCAAACCGTTTCTCGATCGAGACCCCGTTGCACGCCGGAGACTTTTTAGATTAACTAGTCGCGTTACGAGATTGACTCTACTTTGCTTTAAGTTTTACTGCTTAAAGCAGGATACACGATGGACACTTTTTTACTCTATGTTACATTTCTATGTTGGAGAGCTTAATAAGGAGACGGGTTGTTTAAATTTAAAAGTAACATATAATGTGATATTCGATTTAGTTTTGTCTAAGTACCGTCACGTACCCTACATCATTTTTGTTGAACAATGAAAAATGCTAGGAACCAGAACCGGAACCGACAAAGGGGCGCAAATTCTTACGCGGCGTGGGGGCGCTACTAACCCAAGCTCCGCCACTGGATTTAGATGAGAAAGCCAAAGCAGCTACAATTATTTAAAAAAGATAATTTAGTCGACTGAAATACCATTTCACAATTAGCATCCCCACTGTCTGAAAACTAAACCATTTCACTCATTAAATATACAGGGTGTTACGGGTAAGAGTACCGAAACTTTCTATGTGCATTCTATGGGTCTCTATGAGTAAAAAATGTCCAATAAACAGGGGTCCTAAAGTGCTTAGTTTCAGGAACGCTTATTGCACGGACGGGCTCAAGAAAAATGGGTTAGAAGCTCAAAGATTCAACCAGCAGTAGATTCCTTAAAGAATGGTGTCAGATCGACTGGCGTTTGGGTCTCTAGATAGACGGCTAAGAGAAATACAAGAAATTTGTATCTTTAAATTTAATAATTAAAATCGTATCAATAAATTAAAACGGCTTGTATTTGTCTTCAAACCCATTTTAATTTGAAAGGACATTAATTAACTTTTGTCACTTGTTATTAAAGTCTCTCGCCTCACGGATAAAAACAATTGATAGTTTAATGAAAACAATTTGGTTGAAGGAAGGATATTGTTTGCCAGATTTAAGCTCCGACTCTACTTCGATATCCATATTTTCGTCAAAATTTTCGATAATATGACCAGCAAATTTTATTGCAGTTTCTTTTAATGTTAAAAATTCGTCCCGCAGTACCTCTAGTTTAGGAATGCTCGCCTGAATCATACGCTGGGCGCTCATCATGCCCAATCCTTTAGTCTGAAGATACGTTGATACTGGGCATAAAATTTCGAAAATTCGAAGGAAAATGAAACTAGTCAAAATGGTATCAGGCTTGCACCAGTTGAGTAAAAGGGAAGCTGCCTCAGAACACACTTCTGCATTAAAATCACCGCTACTCTTAATGCCATATAAAACCTCAATTAAGATCTTGAAAGTCCCTTTCTCTGGCCAATTGAATCTACGAAAAAGATGGAATAATAAATAATAATCAACCAACGAGTATTTCCTATATTTATCAGTCGAAGTAATTTTTCTCTACCCTTCAAACATCTAGTACCTTCCTCCCACACAGAAACGCCTTTATGAGATTCGGATAGAAATACGTTGGTTTTTTGAAGCAAACCAAATAAATTTTTCGCCGATAAAACACAAGATGTTCCAACTACCACTACCAAGCCTAAAACATGCGCGTAACACCAAGTGTAAACGATATCCGGATAGAAATTTTGTTGGAGCCTTGCTTTTAGTTCGTCTCCTCTCATGTTCGAAGCTCCGTCAAATGAACACCCAACTATTTTGTTTAGATCCAAGTTATTCTTCATTAGCTCATCGGTTATTGCATTAAAATATTCTTCGCCAGTAGTTGAAGTTAAACGGATTACACGTAAAAGGCTTTCATTTATTGAATTTGAAATTTCCAGGTTGGTGTATCTTAAAACCACAGCACATTGCTCATATACAGATATGTCTTGAGTACTAACAACCATGATAATATATTCATTGCTTAATTAAAGTTCTAATTATTTCAAGTAATGTATTTATTGTTGTTAAAAAAGTCACTTTTGATCCTCTTCCAACAGGCCCCCGACGTTCAATGGATCCATCTGGTAAGAGTACATTTGCCTTCGCTTGGTATTTATTTTCTTTAATAATTTTCTGGAAATATTGAGCTAATATTTCGTCATGTTTTGAGGCTGTAGGCAGGATTTCCAAGAGATTTCCGTGATTTAAAGTTGAGTCTGATAGAAATTTCACTGATTTAAAATTACCCCTATAAGCAATTCCTTGTTTTCCGATGCATAAAAGCCAGTTTATAATTCGTTCTAATACCATTCGATTTTTCTTAACCTTTTCACTCCAGAATAGACTTAAATCGTAATTTAGACCGGATGTAATATCTTATGATTTTTCCGCTAACAATAGAGCATGAACTGCTTCTTCGTGGGATTTTCCATGGGATGCATGACCGTCGCGGCTGAACATTTACGAATCAATAAAATAGAATGTAACGATGCTATAAAATCTAACCTTCACAGTGCAGAGTTGGCAAACCTACGTTTTAAGTACATTTGTATTTTGACAAATACTATTTGAATATTGAATTATTGAATTCGTTTTTATTAAGTTTATTACCGTTATCCTTAGGGTTTAATTTGGTACTTGGTATGACGGCCTGCGTTGGAGATGCTGCTGTTCCGACTCTAGCCGCAATTTCTTTAACTCTTTTGTTTTCAGCCCCACTTTCCTTTCTCTTGATGGGTAACATATTCATAAATAAAATGTAAAATTATGACTTTGCTAATAAATCGTAACTTGAAGAAAAGTTGAAGTTGACTAAATTGGGTTGTTAACTTGGGTAGTCGCCAGGGCCGTCTTTAGATGATTGGGGGCCCCAGGGCAAAGTGATAAGCGGGGCCCCTAATAATTCCAGACAATTTCTTAACCTCCAATGCGAAGCTCATCGTTGCCCTAATTTACAAATATTGGTTCAAATAAAAAATATCACGAAAAGACATGTTTTAGATAGTTAAATAATTTTAATAATTTGCCTTACAAAAGTTGAAAATGGGGCCCTCCAGAATCTTGGGGCCCTAGGGCAGTGCCCTATTTGCCCAATGGGAAAGACGGCACTGGTAGTCGCTCACTAGTCAATTGCTCTGACTCTAAGGGCCCGTTCCAGAGACGTTTTCAAAAGTCTCGTTAAATAACGAGACTCACCATTTAACGAGACCGATTTAACGAGACCCAAACTAGAGTTAGAAAAACGCGTTCCAGAGACTCCCGCTCTCGTTATTTCGCCTTTTTTTAAATAAGCTCCGCCCCCGTCCGGAGCCAATAAAAACGCCGGAAAATATCGGCGGGAAGCGGGTCACTTCAATCACTCAGTTAAGCCATAGCATTGTCTGTGATTTCTTTCTTGTAAACAGTGGCAATTTTCCACTTTCGACTACGTAATCTCGGCTAGTTATCAGTTATTTTATTATATTTATTAAATTGTATTTATATATTTACAATTTGTTTTTATATAATATTTACATTTATTATTCATAAACGCGAAATTTATTTAAAAATGGGGTAAGCAAAGAAGCAGAGCAAAGGGCGAAGAAGTTTAAACCAGGTTAAATGAAGGAAAAAGGAAGCAATTGTTGCTGGGCTTGAAGCTAGAATGGGTTTGGTCAACGGAGTTATGGGAGTAGTGAAAGCCTACAAAAACATAGTAAAAGCGTGGAAAGAGATGGCAAAAAAAGTGTCAGCCGTTGGTAAGGGGACAAAAAGAACTCTCCTACAAATTAGAACAAAATGGTCTAACTTAAAAAACATCGTAAAGAAACTGGCCCAAGATATCAGAAAAGCAACTGGGGATGAGCTGACACCACTTGAGAATAGAGTGGTTTACGACACCAGTCTCTCAGGAGGCGTGGGTTCGAGCCCCACCGCTGCTAATGGCTGTTTTTGTTGTTATAAAAACTAGTTAAGTAGGATAGCACACCCTCGGAACATCTAGCCGTAGCGTTTGTAATAAAACCGTAGTAGGTTTTAATGTTTTCGGGTCGAATTAATGGGCTTTTCGTGTAAGTTAAGCTCACATTCGGGTAGGTTTAGCTTACTTTCGGATAGGACGAGCTTGTAGGTTATGAATGTTCAGTTTCCCACTGGTGGACCTAGCTTTATCGTTATTTAAGAAATCACACTATAGCGTTCAAATATAAATGTTTTAGCCACATTTTATAAAAAGTTCAATAATGAATACTTCACCTTTGAATTGTGAACGAAAATTCAACTTTCAATTTTGAGTGTAATGTTTTTAGAGTGTACTAGCAGTTCGATTAAGTTTATATAGAATAAAAATTAAATAATTAAAGGTACTACATTTAGTACAATCACGACTTGTTTCGCAGTCTTTTCAGATGCATACGTTTTCTTAGATAATGAATCGCGCAAGAAACTAAACGTATGTTCTAAAGTCAAAATGACCAGAAATAACCTCGGATCGAGAATAAAATAGCCGTGATTATCGTTTCTTGGACGAGTTATGTGTATAGTCTATTCGTCCATACTTCTATGCACCCTCAGTTTCTCTTTGGGATGTCAAAAGGACGCTTAGGGTTTGCTACAAGGTTATTGAGCGTGACCCAATTTTTGTTCTGATTCTCCGCATCTTGAGCAATGGTTGCCATTATTGTTACTCGAGTAGCAGGAAAACTACCTTTACCGAATCGTTGAAGGCACCAGTCTCTTCGATGCGTGGGTTCGAATCCCACCACTGCCCATGACGGTTTTTATTTTTAATATCTCTCAGATAATTGCATAGATACTCTGAACTTCATGATATGGAACGTTTAACCAGAGTCTCTTAAATAGCAGGTCAGTACGCGGCTCTATCTCTCCCTTATAACGACCATAGAAATAGAAATGAGACTAGAACCACCGCGCTATCCGGTAATCTCAAAGAAAATGGGCAAGCTTGAAAGCTGCCATGAGAGTGGAATCGCTACTAATCCACGCAGGAGTGCGCCATCTATTAAAAAAAGTTTAGGTTTCCCAGATTTTGCCTCCTAAATCCTCCCGAATTTGAGTCTTCAAATGTTTGTGGCAAACACAAGCTGTTTTTTCAATCTTTTATCTTTTATTCCTATTGCCTCTTCCCAGGCTGCAAATAAACTTGGATCATTAGGGGCTTGAAAAGTGTGAACTTTCTCTTCATTGTTGTTCTTTTTAGCGTTTCTAGTGCACTTAGGCACAAAACAAGCCATTTCAAATACCAAGGCTTCAACAGTTGAATGGATAAAATTATATTTTATGATACCGACATGGCAACTAGGAGCAACAAACACAAGGAGAACGCAGCTAACGAAGGGTTGTGTACGAATTTCATTGGACGAGCGTCACGAGCCTTTACGCTGAACGTTTTACGAGCGGGGGGGGGGGGGAAGACAATTTCCGAATTTTCGCCTTCCGAAGGCAGCAGGCGCTAAAGCGTCTAGCCAATGAAAAAGGTACACAAGAAAATCCACGACTTTTGACGGGTTGCGTTCTCCTTGTGTGGGGTGTTGTGTTTGTTGCTCCTAGATGGCCACTTGAAGAGAGCTATACCCTGTTTTGTAACAATTTAGAATTAACAATTTATTCTTAACATCTTTCATTAATTAAAAATTAAAAACATATTTAACTAGTTTATGTCGGTTTGAAGGGCAATTTTGACCGCGGACGATAATTCTTGGTTCACACGTGCGAAATCGCTTCACCCCGGTTCGCTTATAGCCAAGACTTATTGTAATTTAAAATTAGGACCAGAATTTGGAAAATACTAAAATGCATCCCAAAACAATTAGTTAATCATGTTTACTATACATACAGTAATGTTATTTGACATTATTTAGAATTGATTTCTCATAATTTTTGAAAATACGAGCATTTTTACTTTCCCGCCTTGTCGTGATGAAAGCGATTCTAAGCGAACCGACTTGGACGAGTTGCTTCCCGAACCAACACGAAGCGATTTCTCACGCTGGTTTTGAAAACTAGTTATCTAAAACGACGCGATTTTAGGGATAAGTGTGAACCTTGCTTAAGTTTACCCGGAGGCGACCTCCCCTTACTCGTTTTAAGAAGTAAAATAGAAGCAGACAGTACAGGCTGTCTTAAAAATACTGTACAGTATAACGCGCCCACTATTGAATCTTAACTTTTAAATAATATACAATTTCTATTTAAAAATTAGAATTTTACTAAAATATTAATATTAACGCTAAATAATTATATTTCTATTCGAAAAGTTATTTTTAGTAATTTAATTGTATGTTGCTTAATTATTACTTTTTAGATGGCACCAATTGGCATGTGTTCATTACTCCCCCCCCCCCCTGTAGGTGACGAACGTGTAACACCGAAATCCTACCGCGTACTGGCCTGCTATTAAAGATACTCTGGTTTTACGTAGATGAAGTCAAATCTAACAAGCGGCTGCCGTTCTCAATCCGGTTAATCGCTGCAGCATTTGAAACTATTGCGGTGTCTAGAATCTCTATGTAGTTTCGGGCATTCAATCTTCCTTGGACACGGTGCAATATTCCCGTCTGCCCATCGCTAATGCAACCGCACACATTCACCGAGAAACGGCCACTGTTCTGTAGATCATCTCGGGGGCCAATCTTTCTCTTTCCTTCTCGTCACCCACACTGTCGGAGACGACGAAGATTTTGAAAAGAAAACCTCATCATGAAATTTCAGAAATAAACACAATTGAAATTTAGTTACCTTTTCATCAGAAAAGAGAATAAAACGAGTTCAATACTCCCTAGGTAATCTGAGAAGGAAACCTTGAGTCTTCTCCAAACCGTGTTTGTGGACATTCGTAACCCGAAGTTCGTATCTCATGGCTTTCGCAGCTTTCATAAAATTGTTAAAGACATGTACTTAATGATAGTCGCGCCTGTTTCTAGAATCCTATTATCCCGGTCGTCGGTTGTGTGGTCGCCCACTCCGGGGCAGATCCTGTATACCTTGAACATTTTTTAATTCTGAAAAAGAAACAAATTAAATACAAAATATATAAAACTACCTTTACAGTACCATGGGTATAGAACCTTTGATATGTTCTCTGCGCACCCCTTACGGAACAACCAACGACATTGGCAATAATGGTCCAATGTTCTCCACGCTCTCTCAGCTTAATAACTCGTAAACTTTGTCACTCGCTTAAAGCAAGTGTCGGCTCGATGTCAAGTAACTCTTTTTTCAACAGATGTCGCTATCGTCGACATCAAAACAAGATGCTTAAGCCACATTTTGACCGAAAATGCGATAGTTATAGCTACCCGTAGCTATCCCTCACGTTGATTGGATCATTTGTAAATTGGTCAATAACATACATTACAGCAATTTTAAACAATATGTTTACATGGGATATATAATTTAGGTGAAAGTCCTCAAAATAATGTAAAAGTTGTTTAAATATAATACTCTCTAGCGACTTTATCATTTGGCTATTTTTTATATTTTTTGTATTTAACTTCCTTGGCCATTAATAGATGGCACCACGGTCTCCACTAATGTCGCTTTTTTCCAAAGAATCGGATAGATTCATTGCCATCTCTAATAACAGGGGCCTTTCCATAATACAGGTGGCAACGATAGAGCCGACAGTTGCTTTAAAAGGCCCGGCTTCAAGAATTAATAATCGGAAGTGTATGCCTTTTGAACGTGAGCGAATGGTTACATACCGCATTTGTTGAGGTGTGAATTGTTAAGATCAATTCTTTTTGGGCGTATTTTAAATTCTTCCCCCATAAGTGAAGAAGTTAAATAGTTCCGATCTCTACACAAACGGAAAACAAGATGTCTTTGGAGTTCTACAATTTCTACCCAAAACGACCAAAGGTACGGCGCGTGGCTACTCCGTCTTCAAATACGTCGTCGTTGCATTGATGTAACCATTAAATGGTTCTCCGTGAAAAGACTCCTAAAACGTATTTAAAATAGGCGCTTAATCAACCCTTTTTGTGTATAGTCGCCATCGCTGTTAACTTAGGGCCCGGTGCAGAGACGTTTTTAAGAATCGCAAAATAGCGATTCCTCGCTAAATTAACAGAAAGGGGGCGTGGTTTCGGAAAATCGCGAGCTTCGCGCCAAATCGGTGTGCAGAGACATCTCGATCGCAAAATAAACAGGAACGCGTTCTGTTTATTTGGCGAGAGTCCTACTGCAGTCGCTAGCCGCCTAAAAGCTCGCTAAACAATGACGGATTGTGGTGCGCAAAGAACTCGGGAAATAAATTGAGAAGTAAACGCTTTTTACCGAGTTTAATAAGATAAATAATACAACACGATAGGTCAGATTCTTTTAAATAATTGGAATTTTAGTTTTTAGCTCATTATTGCTTTCCGAAAAATGTTTTGTCAAATTCATAGGTCATCTTCAAGAGCTGGGCTCGAACTCACCTCACCGAATTCGTAAATGATCTTACGGGTGGTCTCGGGCTCACAAATTATTAGCCGGGTCTTGTGCTCGAGTTCGCAATCTAAATTTCCCCGCCGATGTGAGGCCTCGAGCTCAGTAGATTTAAAACCTACAGACCATCTCGGGTTACGACTCACTGTAGTTATAAATGTGCGAGTAGTCTCGGGCTCGCACTCACCATATTTTGGGCTTGCAACAATTACAATTCGACATGTGATCTCGGGCTCAGACTCGCTATAGTTACTTACAAATAAAATGGTGGCCTTGAGCTCGGTTTCATTATGTTTTAAAACTACTAAAGGCTGAAGCTAGCTCAAGTTCGATGTTTCAAAATCCTCAAACAAGCTCAAGCTCGGGATCACTATATTGTAGCTCTGCTCAACATGATATAATTAAATCCTTTCAACGAGCTCCATTCCGGCATCACTGGCACACCTGGAAGACAGTCGGAGGCGGTCAGGCAGCCCTGAGCCCTGGAATCCAGACGGCGCTAGGCCGCTATAGCTTTTTTTTTTGCCAAAATAAATTTCGAACGTGGGCTTAGGGCTAAACAATATCGCGAATTGGAAGGAGATAGAGCTCACTCACAGAAACGAAAACAGTATTCAAATCGGTCTCGGGCTCGGGCACAATCGTAATCGTGAGTTGAGCTCGGGCTCACCGCAGATATGAAAACTACCAAAATCAGTCTCGAGCTCGGGCTCAAGGTACGTTAATTTTTAATAAGGGTTCAAGCTCGAGCTCGAAGTAATTTGTATTTTAATAAAGGTTACAATATGCGTACCACAATACCTCAGCGCGGGCTTGGTTTTAACATAAAGACTTATCGGTCTCGTCTCAGGCCCCCAATATTTATTGGAAAATACCTGAGCTGAGTGAGCTCGGTCTCAAATTGGGCTCGATCCCGTCTATTTGGCATGCACCAAGAGTTTACCGAGCCTATTTGACGTAATACCCTAATAATGTTTTACAATTAATTGTACACCCTTATATCATCTGTTATAATTTAAACCTGGACTAGGTTCTGTAAATGCCCGAGAAGTAGGTAGAAGAAAAACTTATATCAAATAGCTAATGATGTAATCACAGAACCGTTGTTTTACGTGTGATCAATATCGGATAATTATCGAGAAATTGGTTTAAACAATATCCAAAAATTTGTACACTCGCGAAATTGCTCTTTCTCAATTTATTTATTGATTAGTTTTATTCCTAGGTTTATTTTAATTGCTATCAGCTAAGTTTTGAAATAAATATTTTCTTAAAAACAAAATTATATGGTTCATTTTCTAACAGAGAATTCATTTCAGAAAATGTTGGCTTATAATAATGAAACTTATTTTCATTCGCTATTTTATTTGTGTACAACCATATTATAAAAATATATTTTTAAAATAGAAAGACACTGCAACAAATCTAATAAATATTAAGAGTAATAAAATTATATAATCAGAAGAAACTAATTTCCATGCACTATTTTATTGCTTTAAAAATATTTAGGATAACCTCTCATTCTTCAAAAACTGATGAGCTGTCTTACGTGGCTATATTTAAAATATAAACAGAGTGTTTCAAAACGTTGTGCAAGAATTTTGAGGAGGTGTAGAGGTGAATGCCTGTTTTTTCCAAATTTTAATACGATGAGAGATAGTGTGGCCTACTATCCCCTGGAAGTTGGCTGCAACAAGTACAAATTTGAGTTCACAAAGTGAATGGTAACACCACAGAAGCTTAACTCCCCACTGGGGAAAGGGTGTCGGAAATAAGAAATGGTTCGTGCGGGGTGCTATCCTACTTAAATCGTTTTAAACAACAAGATATTTCATTGGCAGCGGTAGGATTCGAACCCACGCCTCCGCAGAGACTGGTGTCTTTAACCAGCGCCTTAGACCGCTCGGCCACGCTACCCCTGCACAGTGCATACAATGTAATCAGCTTAACTTCCACTCATTTTTATTATCAACTGTTCATTTCAATATCAATGTGATCACTTTAATTATCAATTTATAATTATAATCATCTGTTTATTTTAATGAATATCACTTAAAGTTGTTCACAATCATTTACCGGGCCGTTGGCAGTCTTTCAAATCGGTCTCATACAAGAATTTAATTTTTTTCTAATTATAGTTTATAACACAATATAATAATAACTGTTTATTCATACTTGTTAAAATATCAAAAACCATTTGGAACCTGATACCGGATGGTCCAGTTATTATTTAACTAATTATCATTGAGTTAAAGTTTTCCCGCGTAGGCAAATCGTGATCGTGAGTTTCCCGCTCTACGCACTGCAAATTTTTAATTCACTCTCAGATCACTTTCGAACATTAAAAGATCGTTTACGGTGTACCAAGAGTGATCTTAAAGTGATATTAATGTGATCTTAAATAGTTCATAGGCGATCTCCAAATTTTCTCGAGTGACCTATATTCAAAGTAAAGCGTTCTTATATAGTCTTAGCAGGAATGAGATCGCTAGACGTTTACAGATCACTTTTCCTTTTTCATCTAGACAGTTTTTTTACATATGGAGATCACTTAAATTTCAATTTTATTTCGGTACACTTTAAAAGATAAAATTTCAATTACTTTATAGGTTATTTCTATTTTTACTACTATTCTTGAATACCTGGGTCCCAAACATTTCTGTGATTCTACTTTCCCATTGTAAATTTTTTTCAATAATATTTTTCAATCAAAATTTGACATTTCTAATTAAGTAGTTCAGAATGCGACATTGCATTATTGAAATCATTTAAAATTAATGGTTATTGTATTTTACTATGATCGTTTTTCTACTTTGAATATAAACATTTCAATTAAAATAATGTTAAATAATGTTACTATATTTTTCACTTTGTTCTTGGGAATAATATTTTAGTATCTCACCTTCAGATTAGAACAATAACATCGTAACTTTTATTTTGTATCGATATTCAATTTCAATTTTACAGTAAGAAACTGTATACTAAATAGTAAAACCAGGAAACTATAGAGGTATACACTTGGAATTCAGCGCATCCATAGGTGTCGACACTCAACTAGGCACCACGTTAAATCGTGCAGCTGAACGCGCGCCTACTTTACCTCTCCATAACAAAGAATATACTCTTATTATATACTTTAAATTCTTTGTCCAGAAGTAATTTATTTGTCCATGTTTTAGTTGGTCCGTTGAATGCGTTAACAGTTTTTTTGGCTCAATTTTTGAATTTTGTTCATCGTAGACTCGTAGTTACTATACTTTTTATTCTCACAATGGCAGTTTCAAAAAGTTGGTATTTGTTATATATGAGTCTGTAATTTACGTGGATGTTTGAAGTATTAGACAGTATTGAGTATACTTAGTTTATCTTTAATAATTCTGGGCTAGGCTTTTTATGTACCACGGCGAGCTAGCCCTAACCCGGCCAACCTAATTTCTGTTGCTATAGTTTTGACTAGTATCTGGTACGTTTTAATAAGAGTAATGTTTAATTAGTAAATAGCTTGGCTTTTTCCTTTTGTTTTAAAATGACTGAGAATAATCAAAATTATTCTTGTGAAATGTGCAATTTTACAACGAAATTCATCCATACATTAAACGAACATGTTATCAAACTTCATAAGAACGAAAGCTTGTTTAGCATTTCTTGTAGAGTGTGCCCTTATTTAGAGTGTGCCCTTATAAAACTAACAGCTACGGTGCATTTAAGGTACATTGTCGTGGCCATCACCCAGGCTGCTTACGTAATGTAGACAATCTAGAAAATGAAATGCCTGAAAATGAAGAAATGGAAGTTAATGGAAATATTTTTAGTGACGGTTCTGTAGACAGTCCCCCTAATAGCCCTAATCCAATCCCACTGATTGATGATGATTTAAATTGTGATCTCAAGAAAAAAAATAAGAATGTGGAGCTCATTACGTAAGAGATCCCAAAGTTTGCAATCAAAATGTTTGCGCGCAGATTGGTATGGAAATGACAGCAAAATATCCCTGTCTGCAAGCACCAGGAAAAAAAACATGGGTAATTTTTTATTACATTTCTTCCCCCTTTTTCAATATTCGGTAAAAAGGCTCAATTTTTAGACTCAGTTTATCTCTGCCTTAAGTTTGAGGATAAGAAAGGAACGAAACAAAGCATTTGGTGAAAAGACATCTAAAGACCCTAAAGGCTTGCTAAAGGCTTTTTAAAAATAGCGAGTGTTGCTGTAAGTGACAATTTATCACAGCCTGGTACATCTACTGGACCACATTCTCAAAAGAGGGATGTAAAAAACAGGTGAGTGAAATGGTCCTAATCGTAGAAATTGTTTAGTTTAGAAAGTTATCATTTTGAAAAACATTAGGGATGCGCAAATACCATTTTGGGGTACCAAATTGAATATCAAGATACCCTACACATTGGGTAATTACCTGACTTGCATCAAAATTTAGGTGGGAAAGCTATGCAGGGTTCGGACACGGCCTGTAAAACCTGGAAATGTCAGGGAAAATGAAAATGGGTCAAAAAGTCCAAGAATTTAAAACTAAGCCCTAAAAGTCAGGATTTCAATTTGGCAGATTCTATGAAGCTTCAATATACATTGGATATGGGTCCTAGTTTTGGCTTGGAACTAACTAATTCCGTATGCTTGTAGCAATATTCTAGATTTTGTGTATGTAACGTAAAATGCCTACACTCTTAAAACAGGTCAAAATTGACAAAAAAGGATTATTTTTGTAACCCAACGCTGGGTCATTATTTAGGGTTATTTTAATTTCAACCCAGAAATGGGTAAAACTTACAACCCAAAGTTGGGTTATAGAAAAACTGAAATTTTGTTGTTATTCGTAACAACACATTTTGGGTTACAATAATAACTAAATTTGGGCTTTTTTATTTAACACAAACAACCCATTTTTGGTTACAATAATTAATCAATTTGGGATCTTTTTAAATTTTAACATGTAATATCCCAAACAATAAGTCCAATCAATTTTGGTTGCCTTACAAAACAAAATTCTGAAGAAATCCATTGTTCAAATTCCTATTATTTTATATTAGACTAATTTCTCTAACCTGAGATGTGTACACTGTACAGAGACTGATAGTTATTTTTAATTATATTTAATGGCAATATCTCATCCATTTGCATATCCGCTGCATAATGTCACTTGTTTCGTGAACAATTAATATTCGTATATTGACAATTTAAAATTTTTAATACTGTTCCTTAATTACATTCCACTGTTTTAAAGAAGCCTTACTTTTCACAGAGTGGCTAACAACTTTTAAATAATTAAGAAAACAACTCCTGAAAATTAAATTTTTTTTTAAATCTTAAGAAGTCAGGTGGAAGCTCAAATTTACAGTATTTGATATTCTAATAATTGAATTTTTTTTAACTTATTTTAAAATTTACACCAAAATGTAATATTCAAGAATGGTTTTCTTAGGACATTTTTTAATAGCTTAGCCACTTTGAGAAGAGAAAATGTTTTTTTTATATAAATATTCGACCTTGATTACATATCGCACTATTATAAGAAACATTTGCTCTTCTCAAAGTAGCTAAGATCTATTAAAAAAATGCCCTAAGAAAACCATTCTTGAATATTACATTTTGGTGTAAATTTTAAAAAGTCAGTTAAGAAATTTTCAATTAGTACAATATCAAATACTGTAAATTTGAACTTCCAATTTAATTTTTTTACTTGACAAATATTAAATGTCTTCACGAAACAAGTGGCATTATACCCTTACCAAAAAATAAGTTGGCTAAAAACCACTTAGGACAACTTGTATTTCAACTTGGTTTTCAGTTTGTATTTGGGACAAATGCCTACTTAAAAATAACTTAAATCCTCATTATTAATAAACTTATTTCCAACTTAACCAGAATCAACATTTACATTTAACTACTTAAAACCAACTTAAATCCTACTAGGGAAACATCTAAAAACCAACTTAAAAATATTATGTAATTTCCTGACTACTAAAAACCAACTAATTATAAACTTAGCAAAAGCAGCATTTTCCTACCAACTGAAAAACAACTTATTACCCCTTTAATAGAAACTTGAAATATGCTGACAACTTGAGCCTCCTTAATACCAACTCAATATCAACTAATAATGTGTATACAAACTAAATACAAACTGAAATCCAACTTATTTTTTGGTTAGAGTATGCAGCTGATAGGCAATTGGATGAGATAATAATAATAATAATATGGTCTTTATTAAGGGATATCACCTTCAGCAAAGCTGATTTTCAAGGGGCTCCCGGTTAAAATATACAAACTGTAGATAAGAAGACAGATAATTAAAAACAATAAATTAGTTAAGTCCTACATTATATGCAGATTAAAAATCAGATTATGTATTATTATTTATGACAAATAAGGGATTTTACTATGGAATAAAATGATTATTTGAAAATATGCACGCTCTTTCGCAGTTTTAGGCGGTTTTAAAGTGCAAGATTATTTTAAATTAATCCATAATTCCATAGTAGTTTTTCATGTGTGACACGATAGCACTGGACATAAGCTAAATGATTAAGAGAAATCGATCGGGAAAATGCCTTCCATTTTTGAGGCTCGGTTAATAACTTTCGTTCATTTACTTCTGACTATATTTAATGGCAACTTCTTATCAATTTGCATATCAGCTGCATAATGTAACTTGTTCCATGAAGACATTTAATATTCGTATAATTGACAAATCAAAATTTGTAATAATCAATCTTGATTAAATCCCACTGTCATGCAGAAGCTTTACTGTGATATCTATTAAAAAATGGCCCAAGAAAAAAATTAATGAATATTATATTTTGGTGTATATTTTAAAAAGTCAGTTAAAAATTTAAAATTGGAAGCTCAAATTTTTAGTATTTGATATTTTTAAAAGTTTTTATCTGAGTTTTTAAAATTTACACCAAAATGTAATATTTAGGATTGATTTTCTTAGGAAATTTATAAATTGTACAAAGATTAACAATAAATATCTTCACGAAACAAGTTACATTAAGCAGCTGATATGCAAATTGATGAGAAGTTGCCATTACAATGTTTAAAATCAGTCTGTACACCTGGAAAAAATTACCATGCAAGAGAAATTAGTACAATATCTAATAATGGGAATTTGAGCTTCCTTTTTTAAATTTTTGACCATACTTGAAATTTTTTAATAATTTTCCATGGTAATTTAGTCAGTCTGTGAAGAAGAGTAAGGATTCTTTATAACAGAGGAATGTAATGAACGTAGAATATTACAAAATTAAATTGTCAATGTACGAAAATTAAATATCTTCACGAAACAAGTGACACTATGCAGCTGATATGCTAATGGATGGAAAGTGGCCATGAAATATAGTCTAAAATATCTCAATCAGTCTGTGTACACCTCTAAAACATTATCGTGTTAGATGTCATTTTTTGAAAGATCTTAGCCACTTTGCTAAGAACAGTAAGGTTTCTTTAACAGTGGAATGCCTTACTTTTCTTCATAAAATTCAGGTCAAAATAAAATAAAATTGGAAGCTAAAATTATTATTAATTGATATTGTACTAATTTATCTAGTATAATGATGTTTCAGAGATTTACTCAAACTCATTGAGCTATTTTTTACTATTTACTTGCAACTTCTCATCCATTTGCATATCAGCTGCATAATGTAACTTGTTTCATGAAGACATTTAATATTTGTATATTGACAATGTATAAATTTTTAATATGCTACCTTGATTACATTCCACTGTTATTAAGAAGATTTACTCTTCTCAGAGTGACTTAAATCTATTAAAAATGTCCTAAGAAAACCAATCCTGAATATTACCATAAGTGGATCATTCTCTCTAAGTATACAAATTCCGGGTCTCGGTCAGGTATCTTACTTGTTAGTCTGAGAGAATGATCCACTTATGATATTACATATTGGTGTAAATTTTAAAAAGTCACAAAAACTTTTAAAATACTATAATATCAAATAGTAAAAATTTTAAGTTTCCAAATTTTAATTGTATGAGAGTGGAATATAATCAAGGTTGAATATTATAAATTTTTGGTTGTCAATGTATGAATATTTATTGTCTTGAAAAGATCTTTTATTTTTATATTGATGGTGGGTTTGACTATGTCAGCTTGGGAAAAGTCAAGAAAATATTTTGTAACCCAGTTTTGGGTTGAAAGAACAGGTAACCAAAAATTCGTTAATAACAACCCAGAATGGGTTTAAAACATTAACCAAATTTTGTGTTGGACTTTTTGACCCAGTGTTTTTACCCATAAAAAAATGTGAAAAAAAACTAACCCAAAACAGTCACTTTTAACCATTTTTTGGTTAAAACAAATAACGCAAAAAATTTGACCCAAGTAGTTTTAAGAGTGTATACTATACAACTTAAGATAATGTTATAGAATTTAATTTTTTTTAGTCTATCGAATTTTGTATTATAAAATTAAATAAGTCAAGATAGGTCTGTTTGAAGTTAGTTTATTTTTATATTAATCATAATTATTTCTAATTTAGCTATTCAAGAGAAAATTTCAATGGAGATATTTTAACTATTGAAAAATACGAAGAAGCAATTAGTGACTTAAAAAAAGAGTACCAAAAACCCAGAGTTGATTGGGGTTCAATTCGAGCTACGACAAACATTTCAGAATCGCTCTGCATTCTTATAAAAAATGAAACACCTTGATATGGTTGAACTTTTAAAACATTATCCTTGCCTTGAACATTCAAAAGCTGTATGCGCTCACATTAAATTATGGTTTGTTTATTCCTACATTTAAGATAAATCTCTAAATAAAATAACTTTTTTGCATACTTAGCTTATATAGTGATTGAACTTCAGTTAACCTTGGGATTTCCATTTATACCACACATTATTGGCTAATTTGGACAGGTTTGTTCATGTGATAGTTGATTTATCAAAATCGGACCCCACTTCAAAGGTATGCTTTATATGGTATAATTGTAATATAATAATTATTGCGGTTATGACAATTAAATATCATCTCATATATATTTAGCTGCAGCGAAAACGCTTTGAAGCTTGGCGTGTGTTTGAAAAGAAAATTCAAGTTACCAATACTAAAGGAGTAAAGTCTGAAACTATAATAAAAGAAGTATCGGTAAGTTAGTTTTGTAATCTTTCTCACTGAAATAATGCATGGTTGCTTTTTACCTAAATATTCTATACGATAACTTAAAACTATTTCACAATTAGTCGCGAAGCGTTAATTGACCTTCCTATTTTAAAGAATATCTTCCTATATAATGTTTTTCACACGCATGTTGAAGTATTTTAATTAAATTATAAAAAATAATTATGGTTCATTAAAAATAAATTCCAAAAATTATTAAGTTGTAGTATTATTATTAATTTCACTGCTAAGTTAAATTTAATCTTACTGGAAATAAATAGAACTATTATTTTTTTGACAATTAATAGTTTCATGTGTGTTTGTTTAAAAAGTGTTATGCCAAATATTAATTATTGCAATATATAATACAACCAGAATTATTCGAAGATACCTTGGAAAAATTAAAACCAGGTCATGTTATGACTAGAATATCTTTCCGTGACTGCTCACCTGAAAATGCTACCATCCTTGGGTTAGGAAGTGTTGTTCCACTTGGAGAACAAAATATAGATTTGGTGAACATATTAATCGCCTATTATTATTCGTTTGAAATTGATTACCCCAAGCAGTATGTACAGGCGATGGGTATTTTAGTGAAATTTGTTCTTGGACACTAATTTTATAAATAAGGCACTAAAGCTGTTAAAATGTCAATGAAAATCAATAAAATTTGGAAATAAACTTGTTTCTTTAAATGCATGATTTTCTATACAGTTGAGGAAAATACATACGTCTAGTGTACTCTTTGCGTTCTTATGTGATCCCCACTTCCTAATGTATTGTGTACCATTTGCGTTCTTTTGTGTACTAGCGATCTAAAATTGAGACAAATATGATCTCTTAGTGCACATACAGATCACTTAACATTGATCACATAAGGATCGTAAATGTTCACATAGGGATCGTAAACGATCATTTTCTGAACACATGGGAACGTTATTGGATCACTTTGGATACATGTGATCTTAGAGTGTAGTAGTGATCTAAAATTGGGACAGATATTGGTGATCTACAAGTGATTTATTGTGATCTTGATGTGAATTTAGAATTTGCAGTGCGTATACTTGTTTTTAACTATCAATATTGACGTTTATTTAAATAAAACAAACAGCCTAGATTCCATTTTTTCATCTTTAGTGCGAAGACTTTCTTCGTGCCAACTCCGCTTAGAATTTTCTCCAAATATTCAGCGCCAAGAGGGTTGACCCATTCCATTTGGAGAGATAACGAAAAAAGGAAGTGTGACTTTTCAAATCTCTTATTAGTACGTCACCCATCAAGTGGTTCTTCACGTACATCACTGCTGCGTTCTGTAACGCACAACGGATTTTTATCGTTTCGGGTTTCGACGTCATGAAAGGAGAGCTAGTTTTATCTTTTCTAAACGGAGTAATGATGTCACAACAAGCCAAGAATGTAGCGAACATTAATTGCAGTCGCTTAACTTAATGGTTTGATTTATAATTATATTGATTCATGTAGAAAAATGCTAATATATTACGAAAACACAAAATGCAAATAATTGGGCACGTTGAAATTTTGGTGAGTTGAACTCGGGCGTTTTACAATATTAGCAATGACCGAAGAAAATAATTCAGCAAGATTCGACGTTGACCAAGGGTTTCACTGAAAACATTCTTCCAGAAAATGCTTTAAAGCCGATAGACGATTTTGTTATGTTTTTTTTTCTGATTCGAAGTGAGACGCCTCATCCATAGTTACCCAGCCGTTTTACGTCTTTCTACATCGCACTACCATTACGTGTTCTTCTCAAGAGTAGTATTCACCCTTTCCTGGGCATTCCTGAATCCGATGACGCGAAAAGTGGTGCTTGAAATGGGAATCATCATTCTTTGAGAGCAGCCTTTAGTATGCACTACTGTACATAGCAATAGCATCTGCTAGTAAGATAAATTAATCTAACATACAGAAATTCGAGAAAATGAGACGATGCGTAGGGCATCTGCATTAACTTTTCTTCATATAAATGGCCCAATTAAATTCAAGGGATCATACTTACCTGGCGTCGCTGCGGTCTCGATCTATGAGGAGGCGGGCTTGGACGAGAACCCATCATTGCACCGAGATGGGTTTGAATCTAACTTTCTTGTGCAAATTGCGTTGGATGGGGCGTATAATTTATGGTAGTGGGGTTCTGCGTACGCGCTCGACACCAGACATATATATCCAAAACATGTGTATAACCTAAATCATGGAATATAAACCTTCTAGGATTTGTAGACCCCTAGGCTGACCTATGGTGCGGGCCCTTTGCATGGGGGAATCCTAAAATGGTTTTTTAAAGAAATTTTTATTACTAATAACCTCAAGGGTTGGTCACTCCGCGAACTCGGTGTACACTGTCGTAATAACTGTACTAATAACAACTCATGAACTCTTAAAAAACAGTTCCTTTAACAGTACTAAGTACGCGAACTCGGTGTACAGGTCATTCGATAGTGACTTACCCCTCGAAAAACCTGATTATATCATTTTCATTTTTGTGGTGCGGGCCCCTAGGCTGCAGCCTAGATAGCCTGTGCGTAAAAACGGCCCTGCTTCAGGGATAGAAGCTGAACTTTGTTTTGTCCCTAGTTTTCAAGGTGGGAATGGGCTAACTGAACTATTTCCGTTTTATCTTCTGCTGCTCCGGTGCCATTAGAACTAGGTGGAGTAACACTTTTTTTTTTAGTTTGATGGTTAATTAGAACTAGTTGTAGGTTAAAAATTTTTGGTAATTGAACTTTTTTGTACTTTCTTCCCTGGCGAATTTTCCTTAATAGATGGTTTGATTTTGCTCTTTCAAGGTTTTTCTTAATTCAAATTTTATCTTTATCGATTCTTTATTTTCAAATTGGTAATGTTCTTTACAATCTTTGACTAGGACCTTTCCCCGTGTGTTTAGGAACACGTCGATAATTTTTGAAACCATTGCTTCTCTCCTCCATTTGTCAAGAGTTGCCAATCTGTAAATAGTTCCACTATAATTGCCTTTATTGCATTTTTTTTAGTATGGTTGCCTCTTAGTTTGGAGACGTTGTAATTGTAAAAGTTATCACTTATGTCTTTGATTTTATTTAATAGTTCAAAACACTTGTAATTGGCAATTATTAACTTCCTTCTATCAAGAGCGAGAGTCCACTCTTCCCATTCCACAAATCTGAGACTGTACATCACAGTTTTTGTCTTTTAATATGGTTTTAATGACATTAGGGGGCATTTTATTTCGCAAAACCTTTTATGCCTGCCACATAATGTAAAGCTCCAAGATTCTTTTTTGGTTCTACATTATCATTAATCATTTGTATTGCATTTAAAGGTAAATCTAAATCTTTGCGAATTTTTCTTCTTTCGCTTTCTTTTTCAAAGACTTCAACACCGATTCTGCCACGCCTATTTTTAAAACAGCCATTAATTTTTGGAAAAAGTCTTGACAAAACTTTTGTCGCAAATGGTTCTATTAACTCAAAAATTGTTTTTAACTTTTCACTGAGGACCATTTTGTGGGTAGCAATCATATAGTCATGAGTTTTACTTCTCATTAAAGTTTCACTAAAAAGCGAATACACAAAATCACAATAACAAGCTAACAGGTAGTAATAGGCTCTCTAGATAAATAGAAGACAAAACTTTAAAAAAAAGCTTATACCAGAGAGTGTAAAGATGAGAGGCGTCTCTCTTTCAAAAAAGCGTACTAACTTTTTTCCCGAAAATGTCCACTACTACCGTTAGAGCGATGGCGCCACCAGTGGCTCCGGTCTCACAGCGCGCGCGTTTCGATGTTAGGTTTAAAAGAGACGCAAAAACTTTCCAGATTTTTAATGCTAGTTTTACAAGGTTTTTAAATAGTTTAGTATGCCTGGGGTACATTGTTCCGTTTTAAATTGTAAAACATCGAAAATCAGAACGCCTCGTTTATTTTTTTTTAAGTTTCCAAAGGAAAAAGACCGGTAAATTCGCATAGTCATTAGATAGGCTTATTGGTATATTAACTTAATATAAATTTTAGTTCCATTTTGTGGCTGAAAAATGTAAATAATGATGTCGAATATAAAATATTAAATATTAATGATGGGCTTACAAATAAAACTACTGAATATTTACACGTTAACCATCGAATTTGCGTTAATCATTTCATTGATGACAGTTTTATGAATATTAGAACTAAAAAGATAGGCTCACACCATCCGCTGTTCCAACAATTTTCAGTCTTATTGACTTTACACCATTGGAAATTTCAGAAAAATGGTAATTCAAAAGAGACTTTGTATCCCTGATAACTATCAGATTTTAATTGATAAAACATTACAATGCCTACAGTGAATCAAAATGGAAAAATAACTTTGGATTTAAACCTGGATGGCGACCGCTAATCCGGGTAGCCTTAATAGCTTTAATATGTCAAAAAAGCTACCTGGTTAAAAGGGGACGCTTGTTGCTGCCGTAAAGGTGGAAAAGTTCCATTATTAAAACAAGCACTATATAACCAGTGACTTGCAGGTCTTGGCTCTCGGAAATATTACTTTTGGGCGATTTCATTGGAGGATGATTTATTGAAACGTATATTTCCGTAAAATAATTTGCACGGCTGTAACGTTTAACTATTGGACGAAAATTAGTTTACACTTTTCCTATTCAAATCGACCCTAAAGAACATGAAAATCGAGTTAAAAACTAGCGTATACGAGCGCTTCAGCTTTTGAACATCTTTCGTTTTCTCGATTTTAGGCGATAATAAGTCAAACAATAGAGCCGGGATCAGTGGCTCACTCCGGTAATTCCAATCGTCCGGGAGGCAGAGTTTGTGGAAGGCCGTGTGAGGACGACTACCAATCCCTAACGGGTGGTCGGGATACTTCCGCCACGGGTGTCCCCACGTATCCGGCCCACGAGGGGTCGGAGTGTGCAATAACTGGTGGCTTTACCGGAGAGTCGGGGTCCGGCTCTTGTAACCCAGCGCGGGCGGTGGTGCACTGGGAGATGTTAGCTCCGTCCAAATGGTCCTATCTCCACCTCCGACTTCGGTCCGGTGTGGGCTGGTAACTGGGCTTCGGCCCAGGCTAACGGTGAGGGGCACGGCGGACCCATCTACCGGCCTTTTGGGGTTCCTCCGGGATATCCGGTGCCAGCTGTGCCGGGTTATGCGGGCTGCTGTGTGCCCGCCGTTCCCCTTTAGGAGCTCTTTCCAAAGGGCTTGGCTCTCTACCTTTCTAGGTAGGGTGCCGGCTGGCGTTGCCAGAGCATCCGCTCTTATTCCCACTGCTGTGTGCGAAGTGGGGGCTGGTCGGCCCATTGCTGCACCTTCTGCTGGGTTAGTGGCTTGCGTCGAGGGTGTGACCGTCAGTAGTAGGGTTCTGCTACCCATGCTGGTTTTGTCACCTGTCCGGGCTTGCGGACGCTGGCGTAGAGCATTATGATGACGGACCTCCGGTGGTGTGGTTTCAATCTTACCGGTACACCGGGCTATAAATCTGATGCATGTCCCCACGTATATCCCGTTGGCGTGGCCGTTACCCTGATTAATCAGTTATTGTGTGTGTGCTGGTGTCTAAGGCCTCGGGTCGACACCGATGTTTGTGTATCTCAAAGGCTGCTCTCAAAGAATGATGATGAATGTGGAAAAAAAAACAATTAAAGTTTCTCATCTTTGGTAATTCCCATTTCAAGCACCAATTACGTCGGTCTCAGATTCACCAGTTACTAGGGGGCTCTGGAGTCTGGAGACCTATTTTCGCTGTAATCCATGGCGTTAAAATAGTCGAGTTCGAGGTCATTTTAAAGATTTGAAGTCGGGAAATACGAATATTTAAGTTTAAAATATGTTATCCTTACATATGAAATCGGAAAAAAATAACAATTTGAATTCCAATAAAAAATGCGTGCCTCACGTTAAATAAAAAATAAAATAATTATAAAACTAAAATATGACTTTCAATAACTCTAAACCCACTTCAACGGTTTATTTTTAATACAGCGGGGTATTTGAACACATTAATTGGGAATGCTCATCCTGGTTGAAATGAATGGTTTTAGGGATTTCAGGTATAATAATACCAGAGATAATGGGAGTCACTCGGCTTATAGAAAAAAATCCTCTCATCAGCGACGCTCTGCGGCCTGGACGATGTGCCCCTTTAGAACCGGTGGTTTTAGACGCAAAAATTGGCATAGCCCTTTCTATAAAAGAACCTAGGTCCCGTGAATGTGGTAGTTATACGTCACTAATTTCCGCTCCTGCCATCTATATTAGTAAAATGAACCTCTTAATTTTTATTGGCTCTCGGTGTCGTCTGCTGTTATATAAAACTTTCTGAAAGCGATCTCCCAACTACTAAACAGTATCATTAGCTTTATTCTTTAAAATAATTAAATTAAATTATACTAAGGTATAAAATATAAATGTATGTTCCATCAAGCACGTTTTACAAACAAGACACCTTTATATTGAGGTATAGGAATGAAATTTTTATTATATTGCTGAAGCCTTGGTGCATGTTACTTACTAATTGTCTTTATCATTATATAGCTTTACTATCGTATTTCAAATAAAATGTCAACTAAAGTCTAGGAACAAACACCCATTTCGTCAACTTTCAGGATTGACACAAAATCCAACTCGATATGTTTCTACTGAACTTCTGATATTTTGGTATTTTTTGGCCACTTCGTCTTCATTATTCAAACCCTCTTGGCAGTAACGATACCGATGCCAAATAATTTAACCCTATCGAACTAGCCTCTCACTGGGTTATGTCTTTGCCTTCTCAGTAAAATTAGAATGGCGGTGTTCGATGCAATCGCTCGTTTTTTGCTAAGGCCTATTAGTTAGTCGTTTAAATCTAATATTTTCAAAAGGTTATGCAAAAATTTTAATGAGTTGTAGGGGAGGGTTGAGAAGTATGCCTGTATTTTTTTTAATATTTTCCTATGATGATTTAAAAGAGCTCCAGAGAGCTTAAAAGTATGGCCTACTAGCCCCTGGAAGTAGGCTGCAACCAGCCCAAAACCAAGCAGCAGGGAAATACGAACATTAAGGTTTGGGTTCGTGTGATACGTAAACAAATTCGCCAAGAAGGCGATATTATTATTTCTTGCCATTATTCTCGTTAAGTAGGTAGCAGAAAGTCATGAATTGGTAATGAACTTTAAATTTGAGTGAAATATTACTTCTGGCCATACACAACTTCTATAAGAAAGTGCCAAACTTATTTATTTCTTCTGACCAAACACGGCTTTGATAAGAAAGTGCCACAAGGCGGCCCTAAATGGGTTAGAGTGTGCAATAACTGGTGGCTTTACCGGGAAGTCTGGGTCCGGCTCTTGTAACCCATAAGGGCGGTGGCACACTGGGAGATGTTAGCTCTGATCAAACGGTCCTATCTCCACCTCCGACTTCGGTCAGGTTTGGGCTGGAAACTAAGCTTCGGCTCAGGCTAACGGAGAGGGTCCAGGCAAACTGGTCGCCTCGGAGGAATGGGTAGCCTGCTGTGGGACAGCGGTTCTCCGTATGAGGCGCAGTGGTCCTGTTTCCCAGCCTTTTGGAGCACACCAGGATCTCCGGAGCCAGCTGTGCCGGTATATGTGGACCACTGTGTGTATGAGCTCTTTCTGAAGGGTATGACTCTTTACCTACGTGGGTAGGGTGTCGGCTGGAGTTGCTATAGCATCCACTCTTATTAGCTAAGACACGGACATTTTTGTATTTGAAAGTTTAGCTTGGTAATTTCAAGTATTTTTAGTAAAGAAATTCGGGGAAAGTTGTATTAATAAGGTAATCGTGCGTTAATGAAAGTAAATTCAAATTTTTTAGGGATATAAATAATCAGTCAGGCTTAACCCAAGGCACCACCACAGGCCGAAATAATCGCGCGACTTTTAAACCCTTATAGCGGGTGGTCGGGATAAATTGCGTACAGGGATAATTCTCTCTAATACATTTTACTATACTACGAGTTGAAGAGGTTTGTTCCAATTCGAGGCTGCCAGATATTGTTGCCATCCCCTCAATTTTACCCCCTTTACCGATACAAATCCGGAACAAGAATACTTGATTTAATATTTTTCCAACGGTTTGTTTTAAAATATCATTTGAAATTGAAATATTCAATCGGGTTCAGTACCCTCTTCAGTATCTTTGAAAACCACATTTCAATATTTATGCCTTGGCTTACCAATTTCAATCTGGATAATTTAAAAAGAATTTTAATAATTTACCTGTAGTTGCATTAATTTCATTTTCCGTTTGTGAAGCCTGGAAATTGTCGGCTTATGTCTAAAGCATGTACGAGAGTTAATCTATAGAATACTCTTTATTATAATAATATATATATATTTACCAAATATTACAAGGCATGGAAAATAACTAAACTTTCTCTAGAAGAGAGAATATACAAGATGTGACTGGTTAGGTCGGAGTCCGTAACCAAGAGAAGGTAATCCATTGTCCCGACGTCCCTTATATAGCAGGCCCCTCGGATGACGCTACCGGTCTCCAACCTAATTGGCTGGAGAAGTAAGCCCGCCAAGAAATCTTGCGGACTCACTGTGGTGCTATAGTAAGCGGCACCGGTAACTTTACCCCGCTCTTAACCCTTCGGGTCAGAGGTCGCCACTTTCGGAGAATTCCGAAGGTGGACGGCGCGAGCGAGGATGAGTCATCCCTACCTTCCCGAGCAGCGTTGGCCCAAAACAACGAGATAACTCTCTGAAGTAAAGGGAAAGACTGTTAGGGACAAAGCCTACATTTGCGGATGCAAATGCGGGCTTTACACACCCCCACCCAAAAATTAGGCGTCGGGTGTGAGGTTAAGGTGGTCCATAGCGTCGAGAAAGTGCTCGTCACCGCTATCTAGGGGAGAGACGTCGTCATCCCCCAATAACAAAGTGTCCAGATCCATCGTGACGGCAGATCCTGGCACTCGTGGGGGTAAGACTGGGGTAGGGGCAGCGCCAAGCTCAGCGACCGGAATCAGCTCGACTGACTTGACAACGGTAACCCCTTGCACCATAGGGACAGCCACCGAAGGGTACACCCTCGGAGCTACTTTCACCACAGTACACCCCTGGAAGACATGGGGAGTGGGGCGTCCCACTACCCCAAGCATTTGCTGCTTGGGCCACCGGGCGGCACTGAAATAGATCAACAGGCCAAGGTCCATCGGCGCCACCCAAGTAGCCACGGTCCTCGACATCCGTTGAGGGTGCGTATGCCTCGCCTAAATGGACGCCGGTGATGCTGTTGCGGAGGAGGCGGACTGCCCCCTTGTTTCTTTGGCGGTATGCCTTAAGGGTCCTCCTAAGGCCGTCTGCCTTGTAGTTTGGGCTGGTTGCCCTCCTCTCGACAGGGCGGTCTGCCCCGGCGTTCCTTGGACCGTCTGCCCATCCTGACGTCCACGGGTCGCGAGGCCTCTGGTGGAGGCGGCTGCTCCCCGCCCCGACCGGCGAGAACGGGATCGACCTCCCCGATCCTGGTTACAATTGCTAAAAGATGGCGCGAATGCGCAACAATCTTCAGCCAAAATTACGTACAATTCAAGGTATCTCAAATTCAACGCAATAAGTTAGACCCCCACTCAAAAAGTGTTACTAGGCATTTGATTTTGAACGCAGATTGTAGCGATGCTTAGGGGGGTCTACAGTGCTCTCACCCCTTCTACGCCGTCTCTTCCTCTTGGGACGAGAGAGGGTTTCCTTCTTCTCGTCCGGTGTTTCCGCCCCCCTACCGGCGGGGTGAAAGTCTTCAGCTGGGACACGTGTGTTACTCCGATGAAATCACCGGAGCTCGGGTCCCCCAGCCGATATGTTAAAGGGGTGGTCCTTTCCTGCACTACAAACGGCCCCTCAAACTTATCTCCCAACGAAGCCGTGATACCACGACTAGCGTCGGAAAGAAGATGAGTTTTGCGCAATACGTGGTCTCCACGTTTGTAGAAAACAGCTCGATGACGCTTGTCGTAGTGCAGTTTTTGCGTGAGCTTCGAATCCTGTAAATTCAAGCGTGCATGGTCGATTGCATCATGCAGCCTAATTTTCAGTTTCTCGGCGAACGTGCCTGCGCTTCGATTACCGGAAGTATTTCCTGGTATCAACTCCCAATCCAGGGGTGCGCGAAGCTCTCGGCCTAAGTTCAAAGCGGCGGGCCCTGTCGCTTTGCTCTCGCCTGAACGCAAAGCAAAGCCTAATTCTGGGAGACGGGCATCCCAGTCCTTATGTCGTTCGACATAAGAAATTATCATTGGCTTTATAGTTCTATTCATCCGCTCAGTCAGATTTGCATGAGCGTGATAAGGGGCCGTCGTCTTAGGGCGAATGCCGAAATCCGAACAGGCCCTTTTGAACTTTTTACTAGAAAATACGGATGCATTATCAGTTATAACCTGTCGTGGGAATCCATATCGACAGAAAACTTCATACATTTTCTCCCATATTTTCTCAGTAGTCATTCTCCTAAGCGGGTAGAGTTCTGCCCACTTTGTAAAATGATCTACTATGACGAGTAGGTACTGATTTCCCTTGGCACTGCGAGTGTAGGGACCCATTAAATCAGCGGTTACCAATTCAAAAGGCCTTTCACTGGGGACGCTAGAAAGTAACCCGGGGGTTAACTGCTGGGATGGCTTACTTTTCTGGCACACCCCGCAACCCCTCACATACTTGATAACGTCCCGCTTCATCCCCGACCACGTGACTCTGATTTTCAAACGTTTAAACGTCTTGTAAACCCCCTGGTGGCCGGCAAGCGCATCGTCATGAAAATACTTAATGAATGGTACTCTAAGTCTCTTAGGTACCACCACTTTCCAAGCATTTTCAAGCCCGTCTTCATCCTCCTCGTCCCAAGGAGCGAAATACCTAAACAATAGGCCATCTTTGTCCATTATATACTGATCTAGTACTGTCCCGGCTTCCAATGCCGTATTCGGACTTCCAGAGCTTCTAACCCGCTCTAACTCAGCGATAATCCTCGCTAACCCTAGATCAGTAACTTGCGAACTTATGATGGCTTTCCTGTCGAAAGGAAGCCCCCACTCCTTGGAAGAGTTTTCTCCCTCCGCGGAGTCAGAAGAGTTTTCCTCTGAAACCGCCAACGTCACCACCGCTTCTCCCTGACCATTCTCGGAATCGAGAGGGGCCCTGGATAAAGCATCCGCTACAACGTTCAATTTCCCTGGGCGGTATCGCACCTCGAAATTATACGGCTGTAGCTCCAAGGCCCAGCGGGCAAGTCTGCCCACCGGCTCCTTAAGGGGTCGTAACCACTTCAACGCTTGGTGATCGGTTTCGATCACAAAGTCCGTACCCTCGACGTACATTCGGAATTTCTTGAGGGCATATACCACAGCAAGACATTCCAATTCCGTCGTCGAGTAGTTGCGCTCCGCCGATACGAGTCCCCGGCTTACAAAGGCTATAGGGGTCATCCCTTTCCCGCCTTTCTGCTCTAACACAGCGCCTAAGCCCTTTAAACTCGCATCGCATTTAATGAGAAAGCTCCCATTTAAATCCGGGAGCGCCAACTCCGCCGTGTCTCTAACCTGCCTACTTAGTTCCCGCATAGCATTGGTATGGGTATCCTCCCAATGCCATTTTGCATCGTTTTTCAGCAAGTCATACAACGGCCTGGCAGTTCCCGCCATATTCGGGATGAACTGCCGATAATACCCGATCATTCCGAGGAATCGCTGCAACTCCGTTACATTCTTGGGCTGAGGGAAATCCTCTATAGCCCTAAATTTATCCGGATTTGGCTTGCAGTACCCCGGTCCGACCTTATAGCCCAGAAGCGACACCTCGTCAGCGCAGAGTTGCACCTTGTCCGGGTTAACTGTTAATCCCGCTTCGGCTATACGCTCTAGGACCTTTCGAATGTGGATCAAATGATCGTCAAACGGTTCGGAATATACGACGAAATCGTCGTAAAATCCCAAAACAAATTTCCATTTGTAAGGAGCTAAAACGGTATCCACCAGACGCATGAACGTGCTCGGTGCGTTTTTCATTCCAAAAGGCATCTTTTTGAATTGAAAAAGCCCCCGATGACAGACGAAGGTGGTCTTCGGCCTGTCACACTTCCTAACGCTGACTTGATAAAAGCCCTTCGAGAGGTCAAACGTGGTGAAATACTTCGCGCTTCCCAAATACGCCAAAATATTTGGGATCGAAGCCATGGGGTAACAGTCAGACTCCGTTACCCCGTTTATTCCCTTAAAGTTAATGCAAAGCTAGTACAATAGGCGCAGCCCAAGGCGAGACACTGGGTTCTATCAAATCTAGATCCAACAACTCATCAAACGCCTTGTCAATCTCCTCTCGCTTTCTTTTACTAGCTGGATGGGGGTGAACGAAAATCGGCTTGGCATCGCCCGTCTCTATCGCGTGTTCAATGAGAGAAGTTTCGCCGGGCCGTTTCGTAAACACTTCTCGGAAATCCGAGATGGTTTTAATAAAAGTTCCCTCTCCCCATCCGTGCACTTAGACTTTGAAAACTAACGTCTCCAACGCTGCGGGGGCTCCCACGGCGCCGAAACTCTCATTGTCTACCTGACAATAATTTACCCTTTCGCCTTCCTCTTCGAAATCGAAGGGAACGACGCGCTGAGGTAGGGGGCCGATTGACCACCCTCCCTCGCTCATTCTTAGGTCTATTTTTTCCGCCCCAATAAAATCTCTACCCAAGATAACAGGGGGGGTCAGACCTCGAACTACAAGAAAGCGCTGGCGGCGAATGCCGCCGGCCCACTTTATGGAAAGCCTGATACTGCCCGCGACACGACACGTGCCACGGCCAAATCTAACTGTAGTGCCATTTTCGCTCATTTTCCTCCCTTTTTTCTCAAAAATGGGGATAAAATTATCACCCAAGAGAGAGACGGAGGAACCAGAGTCTAACAAGCCTAGAAACGAATGTTCCAAAGCTCGGAACCGTAACAATGGGGGATTTTTCCCGCCAAATGTTCCGTCAGCACACCGGTTGACCAAGGGAGTGCAATTCTGAGTATTCGGAAGCTCTCCCTCGTTACCGGCTTTCCAAACGTCAGAATTTTGCCGAGGCTCACTCCCTTTCCTGGATGTACATCCATTTAATTGGAAGGCCTCCCTTCCCAGTTTCCCTGCTCGGGACATTGGCGTTTGATATGTCCGGGTTTCCGACAACCATAACAAACTAAATTCTGGCGCACCGGCCTAAAACTTTCTACAGGATTCTGCTGGAAAGTTTGCTGCATTGGTTGAGGGGCGATTGCCGCGCTCGACCAATTAGCAGACTGCCTCTGAATCCTATAATGCCAATAAGGATCCAGAGCAGCTAGGCCTACTCCCATAGCACCCAGAGATACCTGGCTAGAATTAGCCGGCACTCCGGTGGCTGCTAAACTCACCGCGCCACCAGTAACAGGGGGCGCTCGGCCAACCTGTCCTAAAGTTCCCCCGTAAGCCAGAGTTGGCTCTAGGGATTCTAAAGCGGTGGGCGGGGGGCGATAAATGGCTTGCGCGAGAAGGTCAGATTGAATAATCTTGGCCTCCTGCGACAACTCTTTCAGGGTGGCGAATGCCTTTCCCCTTAAGTGATGACGGTATGTCGGGTGACATTGCCGTAACACTCGAGCTACCTTATCAGCCTCGGTGGCGTTTCCCCCAATACGACGGTAGTATTCAGCTATACAGTGAATATACTGCGTCAGGGGTTCATCCGCACCTTGAGTTCGGGTATCCAACTCAATTTGGATACGCCTGCCGTAATCGGTGGCTTAATATTCGTGGCGAAATGCCTGACGAAAACCGTTCAAGGAGGGAAACACTCCTTGGAACGACCACCAAAGTGCAGCGGGTCCCCGCATGCACGACGGTAGTACTTGCAAGAGGATATCCCCTTCGCTGTACCCCGTAACCGCCTGATACCGGTCAAGAGCCTCCAGGAACTCCAACGGAGACTTCTCGTCAGCCGGACCCATGTAGATCGGCGCTTCTACATTTAACTTAACCCTCGGGATTTGGGCAGCGCGTGCTCCCGCATCCCGGCTGGTCGCATAACCGTCCAAGGCCTCGCGCAAAGCACGAGCCATGACTCGCGCCATATCCTCCTGGGCTGGGTTTCCAGCACCAGTACCCCCTTCATTTCCCAAAACCATTCCGGACCTGGTTTTAATGTTTAAGACCTAAACCGCGACTCTAAAATCCCTAGAGCCGCCTAACCCAAAAACCCCTCCGGAAAACCCACTGGGAAACAAAGGTACCTACAATACACTAATATAAAAAATACACTAACACTAAAAATTTAACTAACCCATTCCCAAAAATTACACTTAAAAATTAAAATAACATAAACTCTCGTACATTCAACAACTCAGGCCCCACGTTGGGCGCCAGTTGTGAAGCCTGGAAATTGTCGGCTTATGTCTAAAGCATGTACGAGAGTTAATCTATAGAATACTCTATATTATTAATAATATATATATATTTACCAAATATTACAAGGCATGGAAAATAACTAAACTTTCTCTAGAAGAGAGAATATACAAGATGTGACTGGTTAGGTCGGAGTCCGTAACCAAGAGAAGGTAATCCATTGTCCCGACGTCCCTTATATAGCAGGCCCCTGGGATGACGCTACCGGTCTCCAACCTAATTGGCTGGAGAAGTAAGCCCGCCAAGAAATCTTGCGGACTCACTGTGGTGCAATAGTAAGCGGCACCGGTAACTTTACCCCGCTCTTAACCCTTCGGGTCAGAGGTCGCCACTTTCGGAGAATTCCGAAGGTGGACGGCGCGAGCGAGGATGAGTCATCCCTACCTTCCCGAGCAGCGTTGGCCCAAAACAACGAGATAACTCTCTGAAGTAAAGGGAAAGACTGTTAGGGACAAAGCCTACATTTGCGGATGCAAATGCGGGCTTTACATGTTTCAAGTAAGGTTATTTAATTCATGGTAGGAGGGTACAGTTCTTTTCGTAAATCTTTCATAATAATTAAATTAAATCAGAATCTAAACAAATTAACGTTTCTAAAATTAGCTTGAATGATTGCGTCATATGATTTCACACGCATATATTCAAATAAATTTAGGTTATTCTAAATAGGCCTTTCCATAAAATATTTCTACGTGCTTTCACTGTTTTTTCTATGTCACGCACCACCAATTTCGCTAAGACTAGACGTTAGGTGGTTTTTTTTGGCCTGTCCCAGGACAAAAAGTGTAAACTTTTTACTCTAAAACGTTTTATTCGCCGGTTCTCGGGGTAAGATTTACCCTGTCCCGAATTTTGTGTAGTTACCATAAACCAATAAAACTCCAAAATTAACGTTAATTAATTGATTTAAGACGTACCAAGTATTTTTATCAACTTTTTTAGTTTAAATGTTTTAAACACAAAAGAAACTAAATAAGTAATTGATAAACAGATTGACTAATAATTTGAAAACACCTCAAATGAGAGGAATAGAAAGAGTCGATGAAAAGTGTTACGGGCCAAAGGTTCTCTGTTCATTTCCGCCTGAATCTAATTGGCCGTCATTTCCAAAGCTTTTTTTGATTGGGCCAGAGATAACCGGAAACGAAGGGGGAACCTTTTGCCAGTGTCATCTTAGTAAGGGCCTTCTATTTAATCTATTCCTGTGGTAGTTTCTATGCCCACATGGATTTTCCTACCTAACTTATCATTTTAATGCCCCAATCAGTTTAATTTGGTATTTAGATAACTGGGGTCGAGCGCGTACGCAGGACCCCGCTGCCCAAAATAGCACGCCCCATCCAATGCAATTAGCTAAAGAAAGTTGGAGTCAAACCCATCGCGGTGCAATGACGGATTTTCGTTCAAGCCCGCCTCCTTATAGATCGAGGCTGCAGCGACGCCAGGTAAGTAAGATTATCATAGTTTAATTGAGACATTTGTAATGGAGAAAAGTAAACTCGGATGCCCTACGCGACCTTTCTGTTTCGCGATATTTCATATGTTTAAGCCTTATTTCAAAATATCAGATGCCCTTACATTATAGCGTAAACCTAATAAAGGACCCCTTGATAAAATATACTTTGGCTTAGACGGAATTTGCGTTTCCGCTTAAGCTTTTTAATGTGGGAATAATCGGCCCCACAGGATTTGGCAAGAGCCAAGTTTAAACAAGACGTACGACGGTCAGAATACACACAATCCTTCTAATGTGTTAAGTTTGTTTGAGTTATTCACAGCAACCTACAACGCCGGTGATATAACCAATATATATCCACGGCCACACATAATTGTATTAACACCTATTTACTTATTTGTTACTTCTATTCATAATTTGAAAGCATCGAAGATTTCTTTTACTTCGGATCACACTTATTTGTTACTTCAGGTCATACGTTGTAAGCATCGCGTATTACTCCGATAAGTGTCACACTTATTTGTTTCTTTTGGTCATATTAGAACGGCCTCCGATAAGCGTCACAATTATTTGTTATTTCGGGTCATACGTTGTAAGCATAATACTCCGATAAGTGTCACACTAATTTGTTACTTTTGGTCATATTAGAACGGCCTCCGATAAGTGTCACACTTATTAGTTACTTCAGGTCAACTTTGTAAGCATCGCGTATTACTCCGATAAGTGTCACACTTATTTGTTACTTTGGGTCATATTAGAACGGCCTTGGAAAATTCCAGAGAGAAATTCGCGTAAATTCTCTGTAACCACGCGTATTTCCAATGTTGGAGTTGATGGGGGTACTTATACGCCGTTCAAAAAACCTTACTAAGAATTAAAATTAAGCAACGAAATTGCATTTCTAGGCTATATGTAAACCACAGCTATTCAAAAATATAACTTTCATGAAAATCGAACTTAAATTAAGGAACGTTATGTCGACTTTCAGGCGGAAATATAAAACCACGACCATTGGTGTCCGGTAAATAACCCCGAAAACTATACTTTAATTTAATATTTACTCATATAACCGAAGTTGTAGTTCAACTGCATCCTAACCTATCCAATAATATTTTTTTAACGTTATCGAACTTAATTTTAAAGAAAATATCTACCACATAAAGCGAAAACACCAAAAATAGTAAATTGTGCAAATGCCCAACTTCTTGGGCTCCGATTTGAAAACTTTATGAAAGGCTATCAATGGTAATGTATGTACATTCGAACGAGATATCATTGACTCTTCTAGCCCTAAACGTTGAAGGGATATGCGCGACACGGCGCCATCGGCGGCAACGGCTACACAAATCCTTAGGATTGTGTGTAATGAAGGAGAAAATTTCTTATCACCCACGTGACCTTATGGATAAGGCGTCTGACTTCGAATCCGAAGATTACAATCAAGTTTCAACCGTCCAGTTTGTAACACAAGATCGGCTTCGCCAAGCAATGGGGAAAATTACAAAGACTTTCAGCTGATGTATGGAAAATTAACATGGGGGTAAACAATATCGGGAAAGATATTTTACAGGAAGATTCTGTAGTTAGTTATATAATTTGATATTTATATGTTTTTTACATCACATCGCATTATATTATATTACATTATATAATATAATAAGCTGGAAATAACATTAGTGGGATCCTGCCTACGTGCTTAACCCATATAAATAAGCCTAAAAACCAAGTATTAATATGAATAACCATCGTAACACTATCTAATTAGGCGAAGCTGCTTGTACGAGATTGCATAATGGTCTTGAGGAAGTCCAATATTTCGTAAACGCATAATGGCACTGGGGTGAAGAATCGTCAAAGGACCCGGTAAATTATTGTGACAAACTTCAAATGACATTTTTAAAAAGAACTAATAATTATTATAAATTGACAATGTTACAAATCACATTGATAACGAAATGAGCAGTTGATAATAAAAATTATTGGTTTTTAATCATAATGAATAACATTTAGTTGATAGCAAAATATATATGGAGATTTTGTGGGGCAATGTTGTGGTAGCGTGGCCGAGCGGTCTAAGGCGCTGGTTTAAGGCACCAGTCTCTGCGGAGGCGTGGGTTCGAATCCCACCGCTGCCAATTAATTATTTTGTTGTTTTAAACAATTTACGTAGGATAGCACCCCCCACGGACCATCCTCCGTTTTCTTATCTCCGACACCTCTTCCCCGGCGATGGGTTAAGCTTCTTCCATAGTACCATTCACTGTGTGAACTAAAAATCCTCCTAACATATTAAAAACTTCAAGCTGCCATCTATTGCTATTTATTTTTTATTGCTCTTTAGTTTGGAACATACACCACCAGGTGTCAACGGCATATACATCGATATACTGTATGTAGAAAAACTAATTAAAACTATGTCTTATCAAAGCATGACTTTTAGGTTGTTTTGTATCGATAGAGTTAAAGTTGTTAAGTGTAGGAATCTTAAAGATTTGCGTTGAAAAAGGCTGATTAAATGCGTTTGCCACATATTTTAGAGCGAATCTTCAAGATCAGTTTAAAACCTTTCGTTATCCCTTCCACGATCTGTTTTCTACAATCAGAAACTTGAGATAAAATGAATGCCTCTAAACCGTTATTTCGTAGCTTCCAAAACTTATATTTTATCGGCGTTATTGATTAAGTTATAAATCGTAAAAAGACGGGTAAATATTAGGCTCATTTTATATGCTTGGAAAATAATAATATTTGTTCGAGAAGATTAGAGAGGTCGGGCCCGACAAATTCCCGGGGCCCGGGCTCGCTCTCAGCTGCCCTAAGAGAGGTGCGCTGAAATGGTTCACTTTTATTTACCTCGTTATACGAGGGGTGTTACGTTTTAGTTCAAACTAGGATGATTCAAACGAGTGACGAGTAATAAGAGAGAGGGACCTCATTTAAAAAGATTTATTGTGAATAATAAAAGCGAATATTAAATGATTTTTTCATTAAAATGCGAAGAAATGTTATTCGTTATTTCAGTCGGGCTGACAGTGCCAGCTAGGAGCAACAAACACAACACCCCACACAAGGAGAACGCAACCCGTCATAAGTCGTGGATTTTCTTGCGTACGTTTTTCATTGGCTAGACGCTTTAGCGCCTGCTGCCGTCGGAAGGGGAAAATTCGGAAATTGTCTTCCCCCGCCCGTAAAACGTTCAGCGTAAAGGCTCGTGACGCTCGTCCAATAAAATTCGTACACAACCCTTCGTTAGCGTGTTTAAGGCTAGCGGCGTTCTCCTTGTGTCTGTTGCTCCTAGGTGCCACGAACAGCTCTTTCAAAATGAGAGCGTAGAACTATTCCCAAATATTTTATTAAAATACGTTTCTTGTTTCTCCGTACCCAGGAACAAATTTTCAATCTGAGCAGCCTTTAAACAATTCATTGCGTTTCCAACTTCTAGTAATAGAGTGTTCTATAAAATCAGCCTAAAACCGGCCAAACTTTTCATACAGACTATAGAGCTAGTTCAGCAGGACTAACAACTCTTGTTATTCTTTAGTTTAAGAGAATTCGGATTATGTCCTGTCTTTATATGAATATTTTAGAGACGTACCTTTTAGAAGTTGTAGGAGGGACCCTAGGACTGGTGTTGAAGTATGTTTGAGGTTAAGAATATTTTCATGATCTAAGTTTCATTTTAAACCCGTTGATTTACTACAAAAATCATATAAAATAAAAAAATAAGCTGGAACTACAATACTATAAATTTTACATAAGACATATTTATTTACGTACCAATTTTTAATTATATTAATTATATTAAAATCTTCAAACAACAGCGCAGAGCGAAATTAAACCCACAACTACAAATACAGACCCATTTCTTAAATTATTACCGCATATTATATCTCAGTCTCAATTGTCTATTTTTAAACGTGTAACATACATAAAAAATAACAATACTTCTATAAAAATTACGTAATATTATTATTACGACTATACTTTAATAAAAATTACATAAAATTATTATTACTGACTATACTTTAATAAAAATAACATAAAATTATTATTACTGACTATACTTTAATAAAACTTACATTATTATATAAAATTTTAATAATTTATTTCTAGACATCGGGGTCATAGTACTTTGACCCTCTCAGTTACAATGCGGCGGATTTAGTCGTTTAATTTATGTGTTTGCAAAACAACGCGATTAAGAATTTCCCCCATGTTAATTTTCCGTACATAAGCTGAAAGACATTTGAATTTTCTCCATAGCTTGATGAAGCCGTTATTGTGTTACAAAGTGGACTAGCTATACAGACCAGGGACGGTTGATTGCAATATTCGGATTTGATATTCTAATCAGTGCTATAAAGATTACGTCGCAAGGAAAAAAGAACGTCCGCGACAGGACTCGAACCTACTATCTTCTGATTCGAAGTCAGACGCCTTATCCAATTGGCTCTTTTCAAATCCTTTGAGACGGATTATTCGCACGTTAAATAGCTTAAATGGAAACACAAATTCCATCTGAGCCAACGCGGAGTAACAACGTTTTTGTATATTTTATCAACGGGTCCTTTATTATGTACTACGCTATACGGTAAAGGCTTCGGATATTTCGAAATAAGGCTTAAACATATAAAATATCGCGAAACAGAAAGGTTGCGTAGGGCAGCCGAGTTTACTTTTCTCCATTACAAATGTCTCAATTAAACAACTATAGCCATACTTACCTGGCGTCGCTGCAGCCTTGATCAATGAGGAGGCGGGCTTGGACGAGAATCCATCATTGCACCGCGATGGATTTGACTCCAACTTTCTTTTGCAAATTGCATTGGATGGGGCGTGTAATTTCTGGCAGTGGGGTCCTGCGTACGCGCTCGACCCCGACTATCTCAATACAAAATGAAACTGATTAGGGAATAACTAGGAAAATCTATATGGACATAGAAACTACCACAGGAATAGAAGGCCCTGCCTTTGTACGTGCTTTGTTAAGATGTCACGGGCAAAAGGTTACTCCTTCATTTCCGGTTATCTCTGGTCCAATCAAAAAAATGCTTTGGAAATGACGGCCAATTAGATTCAAGCGGAAATGAACGGAGAACCTTTTGCACGTAACACTTTTCATCGACTCTTTCTATTCCTCTTGTAGTTTCTATGATGTGGATTTAGAAGAATATGACGATTCTTCTCTAAATCCCACATTTTTAAGAAGTGGTACATCTCATTTGAGGTGTTTTCAAATTATTAGTCAATCTGTTTATTGCGTAATCATTCTTGAAACATGACGCTACATTTTCTAACCATTTCTCTGAACTCAATTCCAATAGGCGATTTTATAAAAAAAAGTGGTCTTAAGCAACTTGTTTTCTATGAGGCTCCTACGTCACAAAAACGTAATACCGATGCAAGTGACATCCTACGGTTCTTTCTTAGAGCTATTCAGCCGAACTTTTCTGGCTTTTTTTTTAAGCCTAGGCTTGGTTTTAAACGCTAGTTTTCAAATTGAAATTAAGTGTTGCATTCCTGGTTTTTTATTTAGTTTCACTGTTTGATATATCACGACTTTTTAATTGGTTTTCTAGACTTTTACATGTACACAGTTGGGCTTAGTTCTTAATCAAAATAACAGACTAACAAACTGACCAGCATGGGTCCGAAGAAAAAACCTGCTGTAAATAACAAAATAGAACTTCCAAAAGGAAATTGGACGAAACAAATGCGTATTGTGCCGATTATGTTTAAGGAAAGTGCAATTACAAAACATCATCATAATTTTAAAGCTAAAAAACATTTGTCTCTGGGCTATAAAATGTTCAAAGCCAGCAAAGTCACTGATGTTTTTTTGAGTCCTGGTCCCATAACTGATTCTACTGCAAGTCAAATAATTTATGTTAAAAGTAAGGTTGAGGGATCCTTTTCTTTACACACCAAATACAATGTGGCTATCAAATTGAACTCACAAAATGGAACTGTTCACTCCGCGTGGTGTAGTTGCAAAGCCAGAGGGGGGGGGCTGGGGGGCATGCAAGCATGTCGGAGCTGCTCTCTGGTATTTATTGGACTGTAAGAGGGAGGCCAAGACCTTTATTCCAGATGACCAAGCATGTACCCAAAAAGCTCGTACTTGGAGTGCTCCGAGTGATAAAATATCTTTATCCAAACGAAGTTTTACCGAATTGGATTTTATAAAACATACACCGGGGAAAAATAGTGATGTTTTGTGGGACAAACTTAAAAAACAGCAATCGTATAACTCGCTAACAAACTATGGGACTGCTGAGGATGATAAACAAATGGAAGGGCGAATAAAATAGCTATTAATAAATTTCAGTTTGGAAAACGGAGAGCTATGTTATGTGCAATTCAAGAAGAGAACAATTATCAGCCTAACAGTAGATCAGTTCCTTCGAATACAAAAAATATAAAATTTCCTAGTGGAGTTGCAGATGAAAATATAGTATCTCGAATCTCACTCCCAATATCCGCTTTGAATCTTGAAGACAGTATTAAACCACTTTTGACTGCGACAATGGATGCAATACCTGATACAATTAAACTAACTTTATGTACGGCATTAACATTAGAAGTGGATACGCGTGAACAATCTAATTGTTTACTCTGGAAATCTGAGAGAAAGACAAGGGTGACCGCTTCAAAGTTCGGTCTTATTTGCAAACGCAGAAAAGAAGTAAATGAAGTATTCCTAAAAACTATAATTAATGGAGCGGATCTCTCTCGCCATAAATATGTGCAAGAAGGTTTGGAAAACGAAATCCTGGCAACAAGCAAGTACAAAGATTACCACAAAGGCACTGTTACTACCTTTTCAGTTGGCCTTTGTGTGAATCCTACTATTCCAATGTTCGGTACCTCCCCTGACCGCTTGGTCTACCAAGACAATGTAGGTTATGGTCTTTTGGAGCTGAAGACACTTTCTAAATGTAAATTTAAGGGCATCAGCATTGAGGACGCCTTTAGAACTAAAGAACCTACTGTAATTTTTCTTAAAATGATGAAAATGGAAAACCAACATTGGATGTAAATCACTCTTTCTATTATCAAATTCAAGGTCAGCTGGGAATAACTGGTGCGACCTTCTAGTCGATTGTGGAGATAACAATCCTTTCTGCCAAAGAATCAATTTCAATGAGTTATTTTTCAACTCTAACAGTGTTCCCAAGTGGACTTCCATATTTACAAACAAAAATAAACACTGTGATATAACAATGATTGTTTACATTTTAATAATGATTTTAAAATTTCTTAGTTTGGTTTTTAACATTTTAATGTAAAAATACTCATTCAGTTTCATAAAAATATCTTATAATATTATGAAATATGATTACACTGTTACTATTGTTATCATATACCATAGATTAATTATAAATAAGATATTCCTGATAACTGATCATTAAAGTTCATCAAAAGTGGGGTATTGGGAAAGAGGGATACTGTGGCACGATTTAGTTCAAAGGGAGTCCCCTCGTGCTGCTGTAGGTCGTACTTATACCATGACCTACTTCACCACAGGTGGGCTCTGTTTGAACTAAATCATGCCACACAGTATTTTTTCCCCACACGCCAATTTTGTTGCCCTTTAATCAGACATGAAATGTTTCTTTAAAAGATATTTAATTTTGCGCGTTCACATCCAGAAGTGGTTCATTACAAAAAAAATTACCAAATAAGCGCATATCTTCCAGATTTTATTTAGTTGGTTATGCATGCTATTTGGAAAAATAGAATGTTCAAACTTCTTCTAACTCTCTCTACATGGATTCGTAAACAGGCAATTTCTCTTGTGGCTTTTTCCTTTTCTACTGATAGCTGGGCTTTATTTCCCAAAAAGGGGGCATGTTAAGTGAGACTCCTTTTTCTCGCAGTAGTTCTTCTATTAGAAATCCTCTATCTGCCATTACAGGATCGCCAGTTTCTAACAACTCGATTAAGCCACATTCTTCTGTTAAATCTTTGTCTGACATTCGTCCGGGAACTAGATCCGAAACAAAACTGATAAATCCGTTGGGAGTTATACCAATAAGCCCTTTAGCGGTATTGTGAGTTTTGTAGGAAGACCATGTGTCGCTTTGAGTCTTAAAATCATTTGGCTTTTGAATAAAAAATTCAGACGCATCAATAATTACTCTTGTATTGGGAAATTTAACCCTAAATTCTTCAGGCATATATTTATCTACAACTGTACGGGAAGGCCAAATCCTTAAATTTGTCAGTCTCTTTTCCAGCAAGTCAAACCACGTAACGCATAGATTAGAAATAGTGGTAACAGATACGTGAAATCTGTACGCCAGATCCTCTTCCAATAGTCCTACTTTCAGCCGACATAAAACCATAAAAAGTTTATCTTTAAAAGATAAACGCATTGGGCGCCCAGAATCATTAAAAAAAATTATGTCGTGCTTGCGCTTATATCCCCGAGAGCCATTATATAAATTCAAATTGTTTAGGTCCGGTTCAATATATTCAAATAGATCATTAAAACAATCAAGGTTTTTGCAGCCAGTATAAAAGTTCAGAGATAACCGGATATGAAGGGAGAACCTTTTGCCCGTGCCATCTTAACAAAGCACGTACAAAGGCAGGGCCTTCTATTAATGTGGTAGTTTCTATGTCCACATAGATTTTCCTAGTTATTCCCTAATCAGTTTCATTTTGTATTGAGATAGTCGGGGTCGAGCGCGTACGCAGGACCCCACTGCCAGAAATTACACGCCCCATCCAATGCAATTTGCAAAAGAAAGTTGGAGTCAAATCCATCGCGGTGCAATGATGGATTCTCGTCCAAGCCCGCCTCCTCATTGATCAAGGCTGCAGCGACGCCAGGTAAGTATGGCTATAGTTGTTTAATTGAGACATTTGTAATGGAGAAAAGTAAACTCGGCTGCCCTACGCAACCTTTCTGTTTCGCGATATTTTATATGTTTAAGCCTTATTTCGAAATATCCGAAGCCTTTACCGTATAGCGTAGTACATAATAAAGGACCCGTTGATAAAATATACAAAAACGTTGTTACTCCGCGTTGGCTCAGATGGAATTTGTGTTTCCATTTAAGCTATTTAACGTGCGAATAATCCGTCTCAAAGGATTTGAAAAGAGCCAAATGGATAAGGCGTCTGACTTCGAATCAGAAGATAGTAGGTTCGAGTCCTGTCGCGGACGTTCTTTTTTCCTTGCGACGTAATCTTTATAGCACTGATTAGAATATCAAATCCGAATATTGCAATCAACCGTCCCTGGTCTGTATAGCTAGTCCACTTTGTAACACAATAACGGCTTCATCAAGCTATGGGGAAAATTCAAATGTCTTTCAGCTTATGTACGGAAAATTAACATGGGGGAAATTCTTATTCGCGTTGTTTTGCAAACACATAAATTAAAAGACTAAATCCGCCGCATTGTAACTGAGAGGGTCAAAGTACTATGACCCCGATGTCTAGAAATAAATTATTAAAATTTTATATAATAATGTAATTTTTATTAAAGTATAGTCAGTAATAATAATTTTATGTAATTTTTATTAAAGTATAGTCAGTAATAATAATTTTATGTAATTTTTATTAAAGTATAGTCGTAATAATAATATTACGTAATTTTTATAGAAGTATTCTTATTTTTTATGTATGTTACACGTTTAAAAATAGACAATTGAGACTGAGATATAATATGCGGTAATAATTTAAGAAATGGGGCTGTATTTGTAGTTGTGGGTTTAATTTCGCTCTGCGCTGTTGTTTGAAGATTTTAATATAATTAGTATAATTAAAAATTGATAAGTAAATAAATATAACTTAAGTAAAATTTATAGTATTGTAGTTCCAACTTATTTTTTTACTACCTTGGAGATAAGAAATATTTTTGTTCGGCACTCATTCATCTTTTGTGGAACCTTTCGCTATCAGATGACCAAAATAACTTTGAAGAAATTAATTCTTTTTGAGGGAAGACAATTACTAGAAGTTGAAAACGCAATGAATTGTTTAAAGGCTGCTCTGATTGAAAATTTCTTCCTGGAAAAACCAAAAAGGTATTTTAATAAAATATTTTGGAATAGTTCCACGCTCTCATTTTGAAAACAAGCTGTTCGTGGCACCTAGGAGCAACAAACCCAAGGAAAACGCAGCTAACCTTTAAACACGCTAACGAAGGGTTGCGTACGAATTTCATTGGACGAGCGTCACGAGCCTTTACGCTGAACGTTTTACGGGCGGGGGGAAGACAATTTCCGCATTTCCCCCTTCCGACGGCAGCAGGCGCTAAAGCGTCTAGCCAATGAAAAATGTACACAAGAAAATCCACGACTTTTGACGGGTTGCGTTCTCCTTGTGTGGGCAGTGTTGTGTTTGTTGCTCCTAGGTGGCACTGTCAGCCCGACTGAAATAACGAATAACATTTCTTCGCATTTTAATGAAAAAAATCTTTTAATATCCGAGTCAGTGATGAAAAATAATAATAATTTTTGAATTTGGTATCAGTCGCGCATCATAAAAAGAAGTTTGTATTTTAGTTTAATTTACAACTTGTATATAAGCGGATTGAACAATTGCGTTAGATCAGTCAGCTCCTGCAGTGTATAAAATTCAGTTTTTCTCCTTAGTTTGATTTTGTTAACGCTACTCAATGAGTAAAGTCTTCGCTGTTATTATTTACAATAAATCTTTTTAAATGAGGTCCCTCTCTCTTATTACTCGTCACTCGTTTGAATCATCCTAGTTTGAACTAAAACGTAACACCCCTCGTATAACGAGGTAAATAAAAGTGAACCATTTCAGCGCACCTCTCTTAGGGCAGCTGAGAGCGAGCCCGGGCCCCGGGAATTTGTCGGGCCCGACCTCTCTAAACTTCTCGAACAAATATTTTTATTTTCCAAGCATATAAAATGAGCCTAATATTGACTAAACTAGAGTTGAGCTCCTTCATTGTGGAAACTAATATGAAATACGACGAGTTAGTTCATAAAATCTTTAGAAGAAGTTTCGTCTCCAAATGTCCTGTGAAAATTACGGAATTCCTTGATAACGTTTAAAATGCATATTATACATGACCTATTTCGGTAAATGGTAATATCAAGAACGTTGAAAGATCAAATTGGCGCCTGGTGCCTTGATTTAATCGGTGACAGAATAACTCAGCCCAAAAAACAGCATGCGGCGCGTGCTAAAGGTTAAAACCGTTTTTGTTCAAGCGCGCGCTGCACGCGGATTTTAGGGCCAAGTTATTTTGAAACCGAATAAAACAAGTATACAGGAGTTGCGGAGAGCTGCGAAATCAGTTTCGTCAGTGACCGTGACGGAGGGATTCAAACGCGACTAGCGCCAACTGCATTCGGAATTTTGCAGCTATTTATAGCATTGTTTTCGCGTCGTCTGGTTTCGCACGGAAGTCTCGATAATAATGAAATACTCAATTATAAAGGAGCATAACTCTTCCAAAATAGGTAAGTATTTAATTCATTTTATAAATTCATATTCTTTAGATTTATTTATTTCGTTTTTTAAAGGATGTATTCAATCCACAATATTGATTGTAAAGCCCAAGAAAAATGAACAACCTAAATCAGTCTCAGACCAAGTTGTTCCAGAATCTTTCTTCCTTGAAAACTTTGATACGCTATTTGAAAAAGCAAAGAAAAAGATGAATTCAGTTGTTTTATTAGCGTCAAGTCCTCAATTTAAAGTATAGTGTTGTACTGTTTTTTTAGGTTTTTTAAATTATTTTGTTTAATGTCATAATTGTATTTTTTAGCAATGTGTAGGAAAAATATTGGAGGACAAAACAAAAATTCAATTCAGTTCAAAATGTTTGGAGTATCTGAAGATGTTTCATCAGAAGAATGTTAAAGATTGTACAAGTTACATGACTTGTGTATTAGATTTGATGTTGAATCACAACTTTGTGGAGTCACTTTCAGATTATTTCCTAAGCATTCAGGTATAAACAAAGGAACAAATTTTCATCACTAATGTTATATTTCCACTAATTTTTTAAATTGTTTAATTTAGGAATTTTTAATATTAAATGAAAAAGAGAAATATCAAATATGTCAGTGTTTTTTGAGGCGCTTTTTTGATGAAGGTTTGATCAGAATGGTTTCAGATTTATGTAACAAAAATCCCAAAACATCTACGCTCACTACTACTAAACCTCCCAAATTAATGACAAAAGAAGCTGAAGTTGCTAAAGAAAGAAACAAGTTCACCATATTGGTGGTTACATAATTCATCAATTAACAAAGCGCTATGGGAAAATATGTGATGGACTAATAAGCAGCTTTGTTATAAAAAAGGACTGTTTAGGTGAAATTAAAAACTATCAGAATTGGACAAACATGCAGAACAGAAAAAGGCTAGTTTTCTTAAGTGAACCAGGATTTTTTCTATTTTGGGAAATAAACAATGTTGCAAAAAAATATTATGATGGAGAATGTTCGATGTTTGAGCGTGAAAGAGTTCAGAAAGTACTCAATGCACTACAAAATAATAAAACTGTTAATGATTTGTGGGTGAAATCTTGGGGAGGTGACAACTTAGAAAGCAGGGAGAAAGTATTAATAGTAGCATGCACAATTTTTGCTCATGTTTTAACAGCTGGTTTTGTTAACTGGTTAAAAATAAAATATCAAACTTCAAAAAAATCCCAATTATCTTCAACTAGTCTACGAAAGTGCCTTAAAAGTACAAAAGCGTGTAAAAAATGCAAGAAAGATGAACCAAAATCAAAAAGGAAACGTATCACTAACAAAGGTTTTATTTATTCAAATTGAAGTACGTGACAACATGTGTACCTGTATATATTTTTTTTTAATTCTTAAGAAACTGTGATATTTAATTTAATTTAAGGCTTATGTGTGATATTTGCTATTATCCTAAAAAACTTGTGATATTTTAAATTGACACTAGATCAAAACTGAAATGTTTTAATAAAAACCATAAAGAAACCATTTGCTGATGGCTTGATGTCATTGATTTAAAGAGGAAGCAGCTGGATCTTGAGAAAATCTTTCAGTGAAAACAAAATTGGCACCCTTTTGTAGAAGAAATGGTACAATTTCTATAACAGAAAGAGCTAGAAGAGAAAAGTAAACAATTAATCGTATTCAATAAATCGTTGGCTTGGTTTAATCTAGGAGCAACAACCCTCCAAGGTTTAATAAAGTAGTAACTCTAATGTAATCATAATGAGAGTTACGACTTTATTAAACCAAGCCATCAAAATGGTAATATATTTTTAATACAAGCACCTACTGGTTATTTTAAAACCATCTCGGGTTTCTTTGCTTAGTAACATTTTGCCTTTATCAAACCCCTCTTCCACTTCCATATCTTCAACTTCTTTTTCCCATCCCTCAAGATACCCCAGAAATTCTTCTCGAAGCCACTAACAAAATAAAAATACATAAATACGATTAACAATAGAAAAAATTAAAAATTTTACTTTTAAACGCCAGTCGTCAACATTTCGGTAAGGATTCAAATCGCAGTTTTGCTTATATTTCCCCTCTGTCAAGTTTCTTGTATTCATTAGGTCAAAGAAACGATTAAACATTCGAATGAATGTGACCGTCTCGGATGCCGCCTCTCCTAGTAAACTGCTCATGGCATTTGCAACGCTGGAACTCAACACCTGCATTACAAAATCTTAAAATAACGAAATATGTTTACACAAACTTCACTTATACCTGTACTGCATAGTTTACTTTCATTCGAGAAAATGAATTTAATTGTATGTGGTCCCAATTTAATTTATGCGCAAGCCTCAGGTTAGACTCCGAATTATTTTCAAAAGTTAGCCGAAAGTGATCCCATTCCATTCCATGCTTTCCATTTTTCATCAGGAGTCTTGTATTTTTCTCATTACCACTATTCTCAACATTATTACGTCCAGTTTTCATAAGATGTGAAGGGTCTGATATAAAATAGATGGGGTCTCCTTTACTAAAAATATTTTTGGTCTTATATGGAACCCCAGCTTCAACACTATCCGGCTCTCTACCAGCAAACATCTTCATTAGCTTCTGATTGACCCCTGCCTTGTCACACACAATTACTAAAACTTTGAAGCCTGCCATTTGCAAATTTTCAATCGCTTCCAATATGATGCTTGCAAGTTCTTCGGCAGTCATTTTGTGACAAGGGAAGAAAGCATAGGGATATTTGAAGCTTGTTGTCAGCCCCCTTACCATTAACTGTAAAATATGAGAAGCTAGTGGCATGTCTTCAATATTGTCCCCTTTTAAAGAACCTTCCAGATCTTTTAAAGCATTATTGGCTTGATTGAGTTCAACAAATCCTACTATGTCACCGGTACTTGGGTTTGATACTACATCCTGCTGTACAGTTATTTCGTCAACAATGATCGAAATGTACTTTTCATGGTCTTGCGCCTGATCAATATTTGCTTCCCTTCTCATCTCTATCAATGTTTTCTCAGAAAATCCACTTTCAGATCGTAAATGTTTGGAGTAGTCATATAAGGTCCTCCGTGATGGTAAATTTTCATACGTGCTTGCGGATTTGCTCTTAAGGTAAAGAGCCCATTTAACAATGGCTGGATGCCACTTTTGAGGACGATTTCCATTACTTTTAATTAGTCGAAGTTGTTCATTGAGAATAAATTTTCGAAAAGAATCTGGGTTAATTGTTTTATCATTCAACTCATCACCAAGCCTAGAATCAACACTAATAGCATTTTTAAAAATAAACTTCTGCACTTTTCTTTGCAATTGTATGGATTTTCTCTTCAGAGCAGAATTCTTTTTCTTGAGAGCTGCAAATTTCAGTCTGGTTTGATCTTCATTTAAATACTTGAACCTGGATTTATTAATGTTAATACCATTTTTCCTACGCTTTATTTTTTTCTTAAGAGTTTGATGGAACGCAGAGCAGCATTTACACTTCTTTTTAGAGCACTTTCTAGATCGAAGACTGTCGGAATTCCTGCAGTAAAATGCTGCAGAATGCTTTACATGCTTCATGTTTTCTTCTTTAACACCCCAACAAACATTAAACTTTTCAAAATGACTCAAACATTCAAGAACATCAGTGAAATTCTTTACATGAGAGAAACTTAAATTCAAATTAACTTCAAAGTTAAAGACAAAAAACTTCACTGCTTTCGATTGTAAAATTTCTACTCGCTTTGTCTCAAATTCACTTTCTTTTTGTAAGAAAGTCAAATTTTCATCTACCAAAATAGACCAATGGAAAGTTTCAGTGTAGTTTTTATTATAATCCAAAGCATGATTGAGAATATTCTCAAAAGGTATTTCCAGAGTTTCATTTTGGTCTAGGGGAATTAAATTTTCTTGAATACCATTATTATATTTCTCCTCCTGCAATTAAACCAACCAAGAAAGGTTTCTCTTATGAGGGGTTTAATAATTATAATATTGTAAAAAGTATATAAAAGTATATTTACATGAATAATATGTGTAATATTTCCAGAGCTAAATGTTTCGTCATTAAGTGGTTGACAAATGGGATTGAGTGAGATGACATACTGTTCATTTTCATTTTGTTCTTTAGAGTAAGTAGTTCGAGACCTGTTAATGTGTTATACTTTTGGAGAAACTGGATTCAATTCTGGATGGTAAGTATACTAGAAAACAGTGGATATCAGAAATACATATAGATTATTTTAAATTAAAAAACTCACATCTTGAATGGGATCTGGGCATTCATCACTTGGTCCTTTACCATTTAAAAATGTAGGGAACAAACATAATGGTGTCGTTTGACAGTATTTTCAGTTATTGTTTCCCTATTAATAGATTGAATCCATCTTTGCAATTTAAATTGATTGTTACCTTTTTTTGGTAAAGCATAGAACTTAACATTTGTCATATGTGGTTTTCTCCGAGCTCTTGTATCGCTACGACATTTGTTATAGCAACAAATACGAGTCATTTTGCTAAAAGGCGCGAAGAATTTAGAAATGTTTCCAAACAAACCAGACGACGCGAAAACAATGCTATAAATAGCTGCAAAATTCCGTATGCAGTTGGCGCGTATACTCCTGTATACTTGTTTTATTCCTCCAAGATTAAATCACGGCCCAAGCGACGCCATTTGTTCAACGTTCTTATACATAGTTCCTCCATGTACATATATACGTTCTTGGTAATCTAGTATAGTTGGTCGCTTCTTCGAAACTACAGATTTATTTTACAGTAAACCCCGCGGCTAACTAACATACTCTACAAAATATTGCAACTTCTCCAAACACATTATAAGAAGATCATTATATTTACGAAAAGAGGACTGAGCTAGACTCTAATGTGAGTTCCGATGAGTTAATTTATAAAATATCAGAAAGTTCGTCTCACCAAACACGCTTCCGACTAAGGAAAATAAATCTGTTTTGATGATAAATAAATTGTGATTTCAAAGAAGTGTTTTTGCAATTATTATTTGGAAATGATTGAGAATATCTCTTTTTTTATTTTGTACCGTATGTTTTTGATTATATAACTTTGTTTATAAGGTGGTCTTTCCCATTCTAGGGCTGGATTTAATCCGAAGGACCTCTAAAACGATCAATTAAGAAAATTATAAAGAAAGAGTATCTCACTTTGAATTTTTCTAAGAATCGACAGCCAATGTAAGATCACATTTCGAAAGACTGTTATTTTACATCAGTTTAAACTTTCTGAAGAGGAACTCTGCTGTGATTATATTTTAATTGTTCCTTTTGATTTCGATGCAATAGACACAGCAAAAATGTAAGAAAACATTCCAATTAGCAATTCTCTAACTCTAGTTTCTTAATTGATTATTAGAATAAGACTAAATATTATTTAATTAAATAATAAATAAATAATAATACAGAAGTATTCAAGCGAGGAGCACAGAATGAGAAACTGTAGAGATCTAGCGTTGAGTCTCAAATTGCCTTAGAAATTTCGCAGTGGTTGAAAAGTCGGAACCACTCCTTCCGGGTTCTCTCCCCATTGGGCAAAATGGTTTTCCCCGGGTTCTTCGGTTTCCCCTTGTATAACAACTGTAGAATTTCATGGTATTAGTGCAAAGAGCTGTTGGCTCGGGTGCCAAGAAGGGTTCGCCAACACCCCCCTACGCATTGCAACCTGGCCACCTCATTTAAAGGCATCAACAGTCGCTTTATGACTTGGGCCTTTAATGGTTCTTTGGTATTAGCCTAGCTAATTATAGTCCCCAATAATCAATAACGCCGAGAAAAAATAAGTTTTTGAAGCCACGAAATTACGGTTTAGAGGCATTCATTTTATCTCAAGTTTCTGATTGGTGCGCAAGGCTGCGCATGCGCTACAGGAAGTTCATTTTGGGGGTCCTTCATAAAGGACGTAAGTAAGTGTTAGTTTGTTGTTGGGTGATCCATAAATAATCTTTTGTATTAAAGTCACGTGTTAAGATTGACAACTATGTTTGAATGAAGAGAAAATTAATTTTCGAGTTTTATTAAATGGTTATATATTATAACAAAAACAGTTCTCCGAACTGAAAATACTGCTTAGAGCTCTTACCAGATAAAGCCTTAAACGGGCAAATATTACTTTTAATCTAATTTTATATCTTTATTTATTTAGTAATGTAGTCAACCGTACATTCAGTCTTCCAAATGACAAAGACCCTATTTCTGGGACCGATGTCTATGGCCATATATAAAAATAATGATAATTAAACTTGATGAATAATGTTTATACATCCAGACTTTCAACCTATTATTCTAGAAAACAGATCGTGGTAGGGGTGTGGAAAGGTTTTAAACTGATCTTGAAGATTCGCTCTAAAATATGTGCCAAACGCATTATATCGACCTTTTTCAACACACATCTTTAAAATTCCTACACTTAACAACTTTAGCTCTATCGATACAAAACAACCTAAAAGCCATGCTTTGATAAGACATAGTTTTAAATAGTTTTTCTATATACAGTATTTCGATGTATATGGCGTTGACACCTGGTGGTATATGTTCCAAACTAATGAGCAAAAATAATAAATAGCAATAGATGGCAGCTTGAAATTTTTTAATATGTTAGGAGGATTTTTAGTTCACACAGTGAATGGTACCACTACAGAAGCCTAACCCCCCACTGTGGAAAGGGTGTCGGAGATAAGAAAACGGAAGATGGTTCGTTCGGGGTACTATCCTACTTAAATAGTTTTCAACAACATAATATTTCAATGGCAGCGGTTGGATTCGAACCCACGCCTCCGCAGAGACTGGTGCATTAAACCAGCGCCTTAGACCACTCGGCCAAGCTACCACAACATTCATCCTCAAAATTTCCAGATACATTTTGCTATCAACTATATGTTATTCATTATGATTAATAACCAATAATTTTTATTATCAACTGCTCATTTCTTTATCAATGTGATTTGTAAAATTTTTAATTTATAATAATTATTAGTTCTTTTTAAAAATGTCATTTAAAGTTTATCACAATAATTTACCGGGTCCTTTGACAATTCTTCACCCCAGTGCCATTACGCGTTTACGAAATATTGGATATCCTCAAGACCATTATGCAATCTCGTACAAGCAGCTTTGCCTAATTAGATAGTGTTACGATGGTTTTTTACATGAAGACTTGGTTTTTAGGCTTATTTATATGGGTTAAGCACGTAGGCAGGATCCCACTAATGTTTTTCCAGCTTATTATATTATATAATGTAATATAATATAATGCGATGCGATGTAAAAAACATATAAATATCAAATTAAATAACTAACTACAGAATCTTCCTGTAAAATTTCTTTCCCGATATTGCTTACCCCCATGTTAATTTTACATACATCAGCTGAAAGTCGTTGTAATTTTCCCCATAGCTTGGCGAAGCCGATCTTATGTTACAAACTGGACGGTTGAAACTTGATTGCAATCTTCGGATTCGAAATCAGACGCCTTATCCATAAGGTCACGTGGGTGAAAAGAAATTTTCTCCTTTATTTATACTTGGCTCTTGCCAAATCCTTTGGGACCGATGATTCGCACATTAAAAAGCTTTAGAGGAAACACAAATTCCGTCTGACCCAAAAAATATATTTTATCAAGGGGTCCTTTATTAGGTACTACGCTATACAGTAAAGGCTTCGGATATTTCGTAATAAGACTTAAAGATATAAAATATCGCGAAACAGAAAGGTCGCGTAGGACAGCCGAGTTTAATTATCTCATTATAAATGTCTCAATTAAACTAAAGTAATTATACTTACCTGGCGTCGCTGCAGCCTTGATCAATGAGGAGGCAGGCTTGGACGAGAACCCATCATTGCACCGAGATGGGTTTGACTCCAACTTTCTTCTGCAAATTGCATTGGATGGGGCGTATAATTTATGTTAGCGGGGTCCTGCGTACGCGCTCGACCCAAATTATCTAAATACAAAGTGAAACTGATTAGGGGATTGAAATAATTAGCTAGACAGTGAAATCCATGTGGACGTAGAAACTACCACAGGAATTGAAGGCCCTGGCTTTGTACGTGCTTTACTAAGATGACACGGGCAAAAGGTTGTCCCTTCATATCCGGTTATCTCTGGTCCAATCAAAAAAAAGCTTTGGAAATGACGGCCAATTAGATTCACGCGGATATGAACGGAGAACCTTTTGCCCGTAACACTTTTCATCGACTCTTTCTATTCCTCTGGTAGTTTCTATGATGTGGATTTAGAAGAATATGACGATTCTTCTCTAAATCCCACATTTGAGGTGTTTTCAAATTATTAGTCAATCTGTTTATTCAATTACTTATTTAGTTTCTTTTGTGTTTAAAACATTTAAACAAAAAATGTTAATACAAATACTTGGTACGTCCAGGGCTCCCTGGTACGTCTTAAATCAATTAATTAACGTTAATTTTGGAGTTTTATTGTTTTATGGTAAATAAACCAATAAAACTCCAAAATTAACGTTAATTAATTGATTTAAGACGTTCCAAGTATTTTTATTAAAAAGTAATTTGACTTAAAAAACCTTGGTGGGCATTTTTCTAATTGGAACCATTCTCCTAATCCTAATGGTTCTCGAGATAATACATTTCATTTGAGGTGTTTTAAAATTATTAATCAATTTCTTTATTGCGTAATCATTCGTGAAACATGACCGTACATTTTCTAGCCATTTCTCTGAACTCAATTCCAATTGTTGCGTCTAATTCCGTCGGTTCTAAAAGGGCACTTCCTCCTGGCCGCAGAGCGTCGCTGATGATAGGATTTTTTCTCTAGAATTTCTTGATTTCTCGTAAGTATGGAAGTTCATACTCCCAGGTGGCAGGATGAGCATGCCCAATCAATTTATTCAAATATATTGCCCTATTAAAAAACCCGATGTAGTGGGCTTAGAGCCATTGAAGACCCTACTTTATTTTTTTAATTTAACGTGAGTCACGGATTTTTATTGGTATAAACATTTTAAATTTGCAGGTTACATAGAGGTCATCAAGGTCTTCAAGGTCATTAAAATTTTATCCAGAGAACCATTAGAAAAGTGTTCTACGTTTAATTTTAAGTGTAAACAGCTTTGACCCGATCTAATTTGACTAATGGGAAGCCGAGAAATGTTAGACCAAAAACCATAAGGTCGTGTGTGATATTCCAATCACGTCACGACATTTAAGAGCTTATAAATCTAAAACTACCATATCTAATGGATCAAAATTGTCGTGACACTCTAAACTGAGTGGGGGAGTTCGTAATTTGTAACTTATAATGACCTTGAAAAATTAATTGAAGGTCATTCGCACGTGAACGTGTTTTCAAAATGTGTATTTATATGTTTTTCATGTAGCGGGGTTGCATGGTCGTGTAGGAACACACGTCGCAACTCAATGGACATCCTGACGCGTGTTCACGTTTGTGATTACGAAGGTTATCAATATTTAAGGTTTTATAGTTGCACTGGTCACAAGAAAATCCACTCTGCGGTTGATATTTTTCTAGTTGATATTTCATTCGCTTCTCGGTTTGCACGGTAGGTTTGTACCTGGCGCACGGAATTCGATTGTGAATCGCTTTGTGATTTCTCATTTTGTTCCTTACCGTGGTATGCAAATGGCAGTCAACACGCGCGAACGTCAGGCCGTGATGCATGATTTTCGCGTGACTCTTCAGTTTGTTGGCGTTTTTGGCGGCGTATTTGCATTTGTCGCAAGGAAACGGTCGTACGTCCGAGTGCCGGTCCATACTGTTCTTGTGGTCCGTCGCGTAGCTGCATTCGGCGAAGCGAAATCGGAGTCCCGGCGTCTTGTCACTGTTACGGGTAGCCTTGATCGAGCAGCGCTTGGCGGCCTTCCGTTTCCGGTCTTTGCCGACACGTGGTGGTTCGTCATCGAAGTCCGAATCGCCGCTGTCTCTGGCGAAATTAAAATCCGACATTGTCTACACTTTTAGTTTTCTGAGGCGAAATTATAAAAGTTAGGATCGAGATGGAGCCCATTTTCGGGCAAGGCCCACGGTCCGCGGTAAGACTGAAATGGTCACCCGATTCGCGTCCTACCCAGCACAAAGAGTCATTTGAAGGGGGGGGGGGTTAGAGATGCGGTACATATGCCACGGGTGGTTCGGAGTGTAGCTGGCACGTCGAGAGCGGGACATTTTTGGGGACACTTTCTTTCGTAGGCTTCAAAGTTGGATGTACTAGAGAGAGAGAGAGCGGTTAAGAAAAGCTGTATCGAGAACGTCAAAGTGCTTTGACATCTCTGCTTAAACACCGTGAAGCCTGGAAATTCCCATTCTAGTCGTCAATCCTGAAACCTCTAACTCCCGTTTCTTTCTTGCCCATAGCCAAAGACTATATGAACGCTTCGCTTTGCCCATAGCACAGCAATGACTTCACACTATTGTATTGTTAGCTTCAACTAGTACCACCAGGGAATCGGTACTACTAGGAAAACCACTGTTTTTTGGAATTTCTTACGAGACAACGCCACCTATGACGGCTTACTCTGAAACAATTTCGTATATTTTTGTACGTAATTGTTGAACACAAAAATAAAATACATTTATTACCCGTAACGAGTGAAATTTGAATCAGGGTTGCGAGTTGTCATTTTCAATACTTAAACATGAAGTACATTAATCAAATTCGTCATGACAAATTTGATAAAAAATATTTGCGCCACTTTACCAAAATTCTGGCTGAATGCCCCGAACAAGCAATTAAATGAATTAGTTCTAAAAACTTGCGCTTAATGGCGTGGCGATATAGGAAAATATATTGAATTATATTATATGTAGTTAGTTACAAGGTTATTTTGGGCTAGAAGGGTTACCGTTCGAAGGGTTTAGGAATGTTTCTACTAAAGAAAACAAAATGTCAACTTAGCGATTTTGGCTCCACCTATAATTCTTTTGTCCAAAAATTCATTAGCGCAGATTCATCAGACCATATGCTCCAGTTATGCACAATGTCATTAATTGCGTGGCGAAGTAGCGGGGCCTCAAGGCCAAGGCGCTTATCCCGTTCATCTGGCGGTAGAGTGGCAAGTCCTTTGGTCAAGCGGTTATGCGCCTTCGTTAATCGGGTTTGGTCGCCTAGCAGCGGCGGGCTCCAGACCCCGGAGGCAAAGTTAATGTGCGGAAGCACCAAGGAGTTTTATAGCGTGCGGATAAGTTTTGGGGATTTGCGAAGTCAGATGCCTAATCCATTAGGCCTCGCGGACAGTAACTTAACTTTTGCGTCTTGTGACTTAATTTTAACAAGGGGTACAAACCCGTAGCTTTGATTGTACTAAACTGATTACGTAATCAATTACAGACTTTGCACTACCAAAGGCTGTACTCGCTGTACTCGATGTACATAATTTAAGGAAGTGGTTAGCCCCTCGAATTTTAATAAGTGAGTTTCAATAACCAGACCGCCATCGGCTTTAACTGGGAAGAGTACTGATGGCCATTGACAAATTCGAGTCAAACTTCTCGGTTTCAACATTTACTCTTCCAAAATAAATTTTCCTGTGTTTATCAAACTATTCTCTAGTTCTTAAAATAATTTTGGTATTTTTACTTTATAGTTAATTAGGTATAATTAATTTAGAAACGTACTCGTAGTTCGAACGTCACTTCAGAATAAAGTGAGTTAGAGAACCCATTGTTATTGCATTTGATAGAGCTTCGAATGTTATGGCATTTGATAGAGCTTCGAATGTTATGGCATTTGATAGAGCTTCGAATGTTATGGCATTTGATAGAGCAGCTTCGATTGTTCTAGTGTTTGATGTAGATCAAAAAATAAATAGATGTGTTAATCTTAATTTTTCGAAAATGTGAAATATCGAAGAGATGGCGTTGGCGATGCCTTTCGGTTGAAAATGAGATTTTGATAGAATAGAAGGATTTATGCTAAGATGCAGAATGATTTTGAAACATCCTTCCTCTACAGTTATAATACCACCTACTGCCCAGACACGCTGACGTTGTTATTACCATTACGAGATGTCTCATTTTTAAAACGAATTGTCAAGTCACAATATAAAATGTAGAGGTAAAAGGCTGGATAACAAATGTATATAGTCCACGTGGCCTAATGGATAAGGCGTCTGACTTCGAATCAGAAGATTACAGGTTTGAGTCCTGTCGCGGACGTTAGCATTTGGCTAAGATTGTTTTATGGTAGGACTTAATAAAGTATAATAACTATTGGCATTTAGATTCTGTTTATGTATTGGCATGGACCAATTATTGAAGGACATTACTCGGGCCGCTTTTCATTTCCCGCTTACGTTCCGTAGCAACTATAAGTGAGTTGCAGGCTAAGAAAGACAAAATATATAGTACAATCGGCACAAGGATACCTCCGATCGTTTCCGGTCATTCCACCGCACGGAATTTGAATTTGGCCATTTTACGGTCAAATTCGAATTTTGCTCTTTTTGTCGTCTCTTAGCGCCATCTAGAGACCGAAATTGGAATCTTTATTTGTAAATTTCATAATTGTGGTGGTGAGCAAATTTAAAAGATAAGGCATTCCTATCATTCTTAAATTTAAAATAGTATTTATAATTATTTAATTTTGTTAATTTATTTCTACGTCTTACCAGTTAAATCGGCAGTTTCTTTTAAAATAGTTACCACGCTTTCTTTGGGGTAACGTTGTCTTAATGAGCTATAGACGTTTAAAATTATGTTTTTATCTTTACTTTTTAGTTCCACATCGAGATATATATATATCGAAGTGGGACTATTGCTATGGACGGATTGTCGTTAAGTGTTGTGTGTGTGTTTGTTTGTTTGTTTGTTTGTTTGGTGTGGAAAGCAACGACACGGCAGATGGCGCTGCGAAAATAATTTGCAGTTTTGGCGAAACCGGGATTCAAACTCACAGTTCTCGGCCACTGAAGCTTCCCAAAATTTGTTCGGAACTTCTACTGTATTCTCGTCAGTTTTAGCGGCGCGGGGGGAGCTGGCTAGTTAAGTTGTCGAAATTCTCGTCCGTTTTTACGCCTTATTTTACGTATATTTTCGGAATTTAAGGTCAAGTGAACCTCAAACTTCACGTCGGGTGGTGGGTGGTGGGCACACTCGCTTAAGATGCCTCGCTCGAAAGTGAGTACTCGAATAAACGAGCTCGAAAATTTTAAATGTTCGGGTGGTGAGCAGTGGTAGGTGGGCACACTCGCTTAAGATGCCTCGCTCGAAAGTGAGTACTCGAATAAACGAGCTCGAAAATTTTAAATGTTCGGGTGGTGAGCAGTGGTAGGTGGGCATACTCGCTTAAGATGCCTCGCTCGAAAGTGAGTACTCGAATAAACGAGCTCGAAAATTTTAAATGCCCTCTTCCCCATATGTACTTATAAATGCTCTAAAAGCCCCACAATGAGATACTTATTTTCTTATTTAAATAAATCAACAAGAGACATTAACAAACTTCATCACTCGTTACACCAAACAAAAGGTTCAAGACAAACTACGAGTTCAATCCACACTGACGAACTTCCTTTTGGGTAATAAAAGCAATAGAACCATAGAGAAACAATTATAAATTGAAGTCACTATCGGGAGAAGGTATTATATTATTAAGAACACGCGTACGCTTAAAAAGTTAAAGCATTGAAGACTCTATTTCCCTTCACACACTTACGTACCGCCATTATTAATTATTGGACTACTATACTCATCCAAAAACTAGGGGCATTCGAGCATATGTAGTTTTATATCTATGAAGGTAAATTTTTATTACGATAATCTTTGCCGTATACCATTCGCTAAACTTAGGTATATTAACTTACAAGTTCACGTAAAGACTACCCGTTTATAGCTCTACCACAAATAGATCGAAATTTAAAATATAGCTTTTTGTCAAATTACCTTGCAAGTTAAGTCAATAAATGACCTCAACAGCTTATGAATTGGTTTGCCCACCCATGTATCCTGAGGGTGGGCGGTGGCCTCTCTTTAACATAGGATGGTAAATAGTATATCTAACTATAGGAAATCACATGGGCTCAGCAGTTTTTATATTAGTTTGCCCACCCGGGTCTCCTGATGGTGGGCGGCGTCCACCCTTTCACTTAGGGTGGCAATTTATATATCCAACGATAAGAAATCACAAAGCCTCAAAAGCTTTGTATTAGTTTGCCTACCTGTGTCTACTAAGGGTGTATGGCTTTGCCCATTCGAATACACTGATATGGAACTAATATTACGGCCTGGGCCGACTTGTTAACAATAAACCTTTATCGTGCTTTTTATAGTAACCTCTTGGGCTATTTAAAATATTTGGAGCTTCAATTATCGAACCTTCTTTAGCTGCATTCAGTAATTAAACTCATGACAACATGAAATTAAAAAATAGATTCCAATTTCGGTTCCTAGATGGCGCGAAAAAACGATGAAACTCACGAAATTTGAAATTGACCGTAAAGTGGTCAAATTTAAATTACGCGCGGTCGACTGGCCGGAAATGGTCTGAGGTATCCTTGCGCCGACTGTACTATATATTTTGTCTTTCTTAGCCTGCAACTGACTATAGAGATGGGGTTAATTCGCGATTCTCTCTCAAGGAAGCGCAGGCTTCGACTTCAGGGGCAAATAAAACGTCACGTGACCACCGTATCTCCACGTGTATTTAAACTAAGCCAGCCTGCGATTTTTTAAAGGTCTTTTGGCGATTTAACAAGCGGTAAGTAATTAAAAAACACATTATACCTTTATTAAAAACGTAAAATAAAATGTTTGAATATTTATCTCGAGAGCAGACAGTATTTTATTTATAATAGTTCCGAAATTCGCCAATAGAGGGCAACAGTGTTTCGAGTGTGACAACTTCTCTTGCCCCTGAAAACTCCGTTTTTACCCCTCGATACAGCTGTCAAACTTTGGAGATAGCGTGGTAATTCGTCCATGGTATTGGGAACTAGCGTCATTCAATCTATTTTGCGGCTATAGGAATCAAGCGATTTTTATAGACGTAAAATATATTACGGCAACCTCCCGGTGTGTAGTGGGGGGGTAGGAGAAAAGGAAACTTTTCGTGCTAACATGGTTGCCATAATAATAGATAATTTATACCATGTTTCACGATTATGATGACTCATTAAATTAATAATTTGCGTTAATCGAGCATTTGGTCGGGGGGTTGGAATAATGTAGAAGGGAATTTGGTGTATATAACTGAAAGCCTTCACACTATGCGCGCCAAATTTTACGTGTTAAACAAAAGATAAAGTTCCGAAATATACAAAAAATGTCAATAAGAAAAAAAAACTGTACAACGTAAGAGTCAATCGACAAAGGTTCTCACACAGGGTAAGAGTTATGGACGAATGGCCTTTCGCAGAATGTCACAAGTGGCCTCAATCACACCATGGGACCCGGCCTAGATCCCCGTTAGTACGCCAACCAATGTTTCTGGAAGACCCTTCTGACGTAAGGTGAACCTGAGTAGGTTCCCAGCACCTGCATTGGAAGGGCAGTCAAAAAGGATAAGGGAGGCATCCTCACGCGCGCCACACCGAATATAGGAGTCGGTGGGGCTCAGTCGAAAACGATGTAGCAAAGCCTTGGTAGGAAGTCTGCCGCAACCGAGGGCGCTTTTGGAATCCGAGCCGATTACTAGCGGCCCGTAGAGATGAGACGACGCGTAGGAAAGAGCCATTTGGATAGCGAACAACTCAATCCTATTGATGGGGTGCCCAGAATCTAGGAACGATTTCGCACCGACTTTCAGAGCAGGAATCGCGAAAGCCGCACCTGTCCCTCCCGAGTCTGGCGCGAGTGAGCCGTCAGTGTATATCACCTTCGCGTTCTTGGCGTAAGGTTCGAGAGTCACGGAGAAAATCTGGTGGAGTGCGTCCGAACTATGATCCTCTTTATGAGCTGTGAGCCACCGCGGCACAATCGTCGCTGTTTTAGGTTCCCATGGCGGGGTTGACTTGAGGGGAATGTGCCGCCTGGTGGAGTGGAATAGCCAGGTTAGATTGTGAACCTGAGCCAATCGCCACGCCCGGAGAAGAAAGGGGAGCCTGCCCAGAGGAAAGTGGTGCTCCAAGATCTCCAGGGCAGCTAGTGTCTTCATCATGAGAGCTGGATAGAAATCCGGAGTATCAACAGCTCCGCACGGAGCCAAAGGAAGTCCAATAGTACTCTCCTAGCACTCAGCGGTTGAATAGCTGCCTCGGCTTCCATCAACCTGATAGGCGTTGATGGCGGAACTCCTAAAATAACTCGAAGAGCCGCATTTTGGACCTTATCCAACTTGGCGAGCAGGGTTGCCGACGCTGACGCATAGATAGGGCTGGAATAGTCCAATCGAGAGCGGATAAGGTGGGTGTATAGCAGCCGTAGAACGCCACGGTCCACCCCCAAAGTAATCGCTGAGACTGCCCGCAAGAGGTTTAAACGCTTCACCGATATGTGGTTTCCAGGAAAGGCCCTCATAAATTACTAGTACTTCTAAATACCTGTAGGCTGGAAGTTGAGGCCCCATGTGACTCCGTAGGCTGAAATATTAACTAGAGTGATTTGCATAGTCTCGTACAGAATGTGAAGACTCCGACCACTAATCCATGCTGTGATATCATCCGCGTGTTCCCCTTTGCAAATCGCCCGACGAAAAAGCGGAGGGATCCCGGCCAGCATGACGCTTAAGAGAACTGGACTGATAGAGGTTCCCTGGGGAACGCCTCTCGTAACAGTTAAAGGCACCGATTAACTCTGACTTCGGACGTCCAGGAAACTTGCCACCCAACGGAGGAGATTGCCCTGAAGGCCGTAGCTTTGGAGTTTATATAAAACCGCTTTGTGATGGACGCTACCGAAAGCGTCCTTAAGGTCTAGGAAAACTGCAAGAAAATGCTGACCTGTGGACTTGGCGCATTGTGCTGCCGTTACAAGCCTGATTGTGTTGTCTGTTGCTCGAAGGCCTCTCCGGAAGCCGGATTGTTCTTGTGGAAGAACGTGGTTAGTCTCCAAGAACCCAACCAGCCGGGCCAGAACCAGTTTTTCATAAATTTTCGCAAGGTTCGGAAGCAGAGAGATATCTCTGTAAGAGGTTGCATCGGTCGGAGACTTTCCCGGTTTCAAGATTGGGTGCAAGATGGCTTGTTTCCACCTCGAGGGCATGATTCCCGCTTCCCAAAAATCGTTGTAAAGAGCCAAGAGTGCCCTACGGAAAGCAGGAGTGGTGTTTTTGATTATTAAATTCGACACGTTGTCCACTCCCGGAGAAGTGTTATGTAATCCTGTAACGGGTTGGAGGTGTTAACAAATTAGTTCTGGAACATAAACCTGATCCAGCCTAAGGAGCGGTTGGGGATGGATATCGGCCCCGGCTGAAATAGCCAGACACTCCGCAACCTGCTGCTGATCCGTGATTACTTCATCTTCGGTTTTTAACGTAAAAAATTTTCAGGGACTACTGCCAGTCTTGAACCACTTGGCATTGGACCAAACTTGAGTCAGCGGTGAACGCGCATGAAGCTTGTCGCAGTAGGCTCTCCAGCTGTTTCGTTTCGTCTCCCGGATCAGCCCATTGTAAAGGGCCCTTTCCTTCTTGTAGGCGACCAGGTCCAACAACAGACCGGAGCGCTGTGCTTTGCGACGAGCCCGACGCAGTGGCGGCCTAAGGGGGGGGGGGGTGGGGGGCGATCCGCCCCGGGTACCAGGGCAGTAGGGGGTGCCATCGGAGAAGCTCGAGGGGGGTTAAAATTAGAACGATTAAACTTGAAGAAGACGGACCCGTGAAAACGTCTGCACGGTCCTGGGGGTGTCACAAAACACTGCCGCCGCCCCGGGGACCCAGCCTTCTTAAGCCGCCACTGGCCCGTCGGACTGTCTTGGATTTGTGTGAGCAGTGGTTGTCCGACCACGGAGGCTGCCTAGGAGTCGACCCTCCACTTCCCTTTGACATAGGGATGGACTCCCTGGCCGCTTGGAAAAGGAGTTCTTGCGCCGACTGCACAGTCAAGGGGGCGTTGCCAAGGTCATGCCTTTATTTCTGAAATATAACGGTCAGTGAGCTTAGATGGCGCCATGCACTCCACGAGGGATCGTTTTTTTGTGCTAAAAACGAAAAAAATGTATCTGCGCATGATCAAATATCAACGAATCCGGTGTTGCCTCCCTGGATAGCTTCCAGTTTCGAAGAAGCAGCCACGGTTAAAAATTGCACACCCGTTTACTTTATCGTCTATTGTAAGTCTATTTTAATATTCATTAAAGATATCGAAATTTAATTGTTTCGCGTTGAGGCGATGATGTTCCGACACCAGCACCATCCACGGCAATCGTGTCTCTCCTCGGGTTATACTTCCTTGCTGTTAGTGACGTCATCTGGGAATCGTCTACTCGTCGCTGTAAATGTTAGCCCTTGTTGTATTTTATTGTTTTTTATTAAACTTTTTATAACAGTTAATGTTATGATATAGACAGTAATTGTTGGTTATTTGGATTTGAAAATGTAAGTAAACTTTAAATCATAATTTAAAAAAGTTTATTTAATTCCAAGCTCAACCTAAACTTTTTAATGTAATTTTTAAATATATTGCGTGTTAAATGGGCATTCAATATTTATTAGGTAATTGTTAAGTTAACTACGGTTATTGGACATTAAGATCGGTAACAAGTAATACAGTTTCAGTGAGTCAACAGACAACAGTCAGATAATGGGCCCCTAAGTGGTAAACACAAAATATATATCAATGTATTTTTATTGTAAAAAATATATTATCTTTATTATACAAAGAATTATTTTTATTAAATAATGAGAGACATTCTACGGTTTTCTACCTTTGCCTTTTTACCGAATTCTTCGACCACTAGAATTGGATTTTCTCTAAGCTTATTGCAATATTTTCCGTGATAGAAATAATACTTATGTTAAAGTAAAGCGCATCGAAAAAATCGTTTCCTGACATTTTGAAATCAACTTTGTAGGGTTTGGATTAAGATATAAGTGTTTGGTATTTTGAAACCCAAACTACAAAATGCACCCTTGGTTTCCAATTGTGCCGAATTTTTATTAACTCAAGGTGCCCTACCTAATCCTTTGCGCGGGCCCGGCCGGGCCGTCGCGCTAATGTCAGTCAGTCTTTTAGATAACGAATACTAAACAAATAATTTTTGTTAAATGGTTAATAGAATAGTTATTTAATTCGGACAGTGAGATTTTGAGAAGGAGTGAATCAATGTCAAAAAAAGCCTAGTGGATCTCAAAATCGAAAACCTGTAGCGTTCAACTATTTCGCAAGAAACACTTAGCTCTTTAGCTCTACTCGCTATTTATTAAACCAAATCAGTTGGGAGGAGACAATAAATAAAAAATATATTTGCTAAATCTAAAGGTAGAAAAGTAGCATTTTAAAATAAAACTACCATTTAAATCCGTTACTTTCATTCTGACTGTATTTTCTTAAACGTTAAATTAAACGTACGCATTATGCCTAATAAATGCGCTGTAGATAATTAATTAAATAAATAAATAAATACAAATCTTGGATATTAAATGAGTCTATCAAACCATGGACACTGTATCTCTAACCGGGCGGGAAAAGCTGTAGGTTCCACCATACAAAATCATCTGCCACTGTCACCGTCTCTCTGTAAAGGGGGGGGGGGGAGGTTGAAGAATTTGGAAAGTTTTGGGCTGTCAAGGCCATATAAAACGTTCCGATTGAAATGGGGGTTTACATTCTTTCGAATGACCTTGACGGCCCTGCGAAGCGGGTATGGCTGACTATTTCAGCTGATACGAAGTACGACGCAAACGGACAGTGAGGGGGTACCTCTTTTAGGTTAGAGATACAGTGTCCATGATCAAACACGGGGGCGTACCGAAGAGGGTCGGTTGGGGGGGGGGGGGAGCTGGGGGTTTTTCCAACCCTATTTGAAGGGTTTCTCAGAGATATTTCCAAAGGGGGGGGGGTGCTAATAAAGGGTTCACGGAGATTTTTTTCAAGGGGGGGAGGTTCTGACGGAAGTCCTCACCGTTTGGCTAAGTGGGCCTCGATTTGCCAACTCTCCAAATTATTGGGGGGGGGGAGTTCTCCCTTGTCCCCCCCAAGGGTACGCCTCAAAATCGCTACTTCAATTGGTATCCCAGTGGTTTCATCCAGAACATACACGAAATGCTAAGTTTTCCACCCCCGCCCCCCTTCGCTCCTCGGGTTCCATTGGGCGGCCACTCGGAAATTGCCCCCGGGCGAAAGTCGGCTTAATCCGGCCATGCCTGAATTACTTAAAAATCCCAACTAAACCTCCCCTTCTACGAAGTCCCTTTCTTTCACACTAACTCAAATTAGGAGATAAGGGAAGCAAAGGGGTGGAAATCCAATGTCGAGTAAAATAAAAATTAAATTGAATTAGGTTACTAACCATGTCAGATATTTGTAAATCAGGCCCGGAACATTGAGTTAAAATTTCAAAGCTCTAGAGCTAACCGTTCTCGAGTTTTTAGGAACATGACATACAAATAAATAAATAAAAGGACGAACTTTAAGACTTATAGTTTTAGATTCATGATTTTATGCTACCTGCTTAAATGGAATACGGGCACGAATAAATATTATCGCCTTCTTGGCGAACTTGTTTATCTACTAATAGCCTTGAAAAAGGCTCGACGAGGATTCCGTTGGAGACGAATTGCCCGCCAAATCCAGGATGTGAGAAACATTTACCGGCTCTATTACTTCACCTAAAGATGTTTAGTATACAAATTACTCCGCGTAGGGATATTTACTTATTCATAAAGCATATTTTTCAGATGAAATAGTATCAGAAAATTAAATGTCTTTTTCAATTTTTATTCCCAAACATTTGTAGTAAATCATTTGGAGCATGCGTAGGAACAAGTTTCAAACGAAAAGCAATAACAAGATAGGTAGATTAATACATCTTTAGTATGAGATATATTTTATTCTTCTGGTTTTCTGAAAACTATCGTCTTGTTACCCTTCTGGTTTTATATTAATTACAGTATAAATGAAGTCAGATCAAATCGAACCGTCTGTGTTTCTGAGCTCTGAGCTCTGAGTTCTGTTTCCAATTAGACATTTTTACGACCGCGAATCAAACGAAATTAAACCCTTGCATAGGTCGGTGTTTTTCAACTGCTTAGTTTTTCCTGAGGAATATTTTCCCCGCGACTCTGTTAAAGATTGCGCTAGGCGACGCTAGTGGACTTTCCGGGGTCTATCAGTTCCGTATTAAGGCAATGGTCAAATGCGCCCTGGTATTTAATGTTCATAACCACATTGGCGTCAATAGAGTCGAAAAGTATCTGAATTTGTTTAGGGGCTACAAATTCTACTTTGCACTAACGGCGCGACGCATGATTGACGACAAGAGTGCCTTTTTACAATGTATCGATTAATTCGAAGGGAATGTTTTGCACAATAATGATAAAATGTCCTTCTATTGTTCGTCTGCCTATCGTGCACATTATCACAAGCTTTCATTCGCCGTTTCGATCATCTACCTCGACGGAACAAAATTAATGTCTGCTAAAATATTTAAAGGGAGTTCTGGGGGTTACATATTGCTCATGTTTTGATGGTTTGGAATTTGTTATTCATTTAGAAATTTTATATTTTATTTTCCCTCCTCTCAATATTTCTCGTTTCAACATCCCAACCCGCTAATTTACAAAAATAATGTCCTTCGAAACGAGTAGCAATCTCGAATGGAATAATTCCTTTGCAACGAAATTCCTGGAGTTTTGGCCTTAACAGCGCTAATTTAGAAATTACACAAATTAGTTCAAAAGTTTTCCGCTTAGAGGCGTTGAAGCTTTGTCTCACGCCGAAATGTGTGCACGACGATTCCGAACAAACCTTGTTATTGATATGGCAAGAAAGTTATAGAAATAAGAATACCAATCCCTGTTTTAATTTGGTATTTTCCAAATAACCAGAAGGTCGATTATTTTGTTAGGTATTTTTTAAATATGAACGATTTTCGAAATGGAATTTTCATACAATCAATGAGACAGCATTATGTTGCTGCCGGTTGAACATTTATTTGAAATTTGCGCCATCTTTTTTCTGATTCCAAGTTAGATGCCCTTTACGCTTTCCTACATAGCTACGCTTTCCACCTCTCGTCCGCCATAACTTATTCTTCCCATTACGCGTAGTATTCGCCCGGTCCTTGCCATTTCTTGAGATGATGATACGGAGATAAGGGGTTGAAATGAGAATAACCAAATTAACCTACGGTTATAAACTTTAATTTGTTCTTGATATTGTTCATCATTTTTTTTAAATGTAGCCTTTATTATGCCCTATGGTCTTCATCGAAGAAGTGTGCTAGTTAGAAATATTAATCCAACTTACAGTAAATCCAGAAAAGGAAACGTCACACAGAGCATCGGCGTTTACTTTTCGCAATATATACCATTCGATAAAATCTTAACTTGCATACTTACTTTGCGTCGCTGCAGCCTTGATCTGTGAGGGGGCGAGCTTGGACGAGAACCTGTCATTGCACCGCGATGGGTTTGACTTCAACCTTCTTCTGCAAATTGCATTGGATAGGGCGTATAATTTATGGTAGCGGGGTCCTGCGTACGCGCTCGACCCCAAGCAAATAAATTGAAAAATTAAACTGGCAGTTAGAAAGTGCAGCATTCTTCCGAGACTACCTAACGTGTCTATTTAGAAAAACGATATCACGGTATGTCCAACAATATTCAGAAAAAGTGGTTCGGTTCTAAAAATTTTGTCGCGTGATAATTTTGAAATAAGAGTAACGTTAATTTATTTTGTATAAGAGATAGAACGCGAGTCGCTGTCTCATTGAAAGCGTTGGGTGAGCCTTACCATCAACATATTTTCACTTGGGGTAAGATCTATTGTTTGACTTATTATCGCCTAAAATCGAGAAAACGAAAGATGTTCAAAAGCTGGAGCGCTCGGTTACGCTAGTTTTTAACTCCATTTTCATGTTCTTGAGGGTCGATTGGAATAGGAAAAGTGTGAACTAATTTTCGTCCAATAGTTAAACGTTACAGCCGTGCAAATTATTTTACGGAAATATACGTTTCAATAAATCATCCTCCAATGAAATCGCCCAAAAGTAATATTTCCGAGAGCCAAGACCTGCATGTCACTGTTTATATAGTGCTTGTTAAAATAATGGAACTTTTCCACCTTTACGGCAGCAACAAGCGTTCCCTTTTAACCAGGTAGCTTTTTTGACATATTAAAGCTTTGCAAAAACACGACGTTCTGTTTACAGGTGAAAAGTTTCCATTATTTCAACAAGCACTATATAAACAATACCTTGCGGATCCTGGCTATCGGAAATATTACTTTTGGGCGATTTCATTGGAGGATGATTTATTTAAGCGCCTATTGGGTTAAAACTAATTTCAAATTGAGTAACGCCAGGACATTGTTAAGCTAATATTTTAAAAGTGCGACTCGATAACAAATCTTACTTGACATATAAATGTTAGAAGCCATAAACGTCAGGAACTGATTAATTTAATATAATGTATAAACATAAGTAACATAACACGCCTAAGTATGACATTAGGAAAATGTTCTACTACATCCTTTCTTCACAGTGACGTCAAAATTTTTTCGAAATAGCGCCACTCGGTAGCGGCGGCATAAACTAATCTAACCCAACTTCCGGGAACGTGATTCCCGCGGTTTTGAAAACCGTCATTTTTAGACTTAAGGCGTATAGCCGCACTAATTTCGTTTTCGCCACGGAAACTTTAACAACGGAAGAAATTAAAGAAATGGTATGTATTATTTCCCCAACAATATTAAATCTTTATATCGGGCAAATGGTATTATATTAGAAATTCACCAACAACTCGAAATTTGTGGATCACTAGTGTAGTATATTGAGAAGATCAATCTCATTGATGTTTATCAATGTTGTGCACCAAATACTGCAGACATTAAAAAACCTTCAGCTTGTTACGTTTTTAATGTAAAAAAGTTTCTCTTTTAGTTGACGAATATTTTATCACAACTTCTTCCAGATTTTTACTATTATAATTTGAATATACTTGTATTTTGTACCTGGGTGAATGCCTGGTTTTGTCCGCTGTGATCAAAATAAAAATGAATTGATGAATTAAAATGTAAGAATTAACCTTTTTCAAACTTCTGGAATAACTTTTATAATTGCTAATTACGCAATAAAAATATTTTTTCAGTTCAAACTGAAAATAACCCTAATAATATTTAGGTATAATTTTCCGATAGAGTTAGGCCTAATTAGCCGACTACCATAACGGCCATTTTATTTCTTACATTTCGTACCTCATAATATTTTGTAGCGCTATATGATTGGCTAAATTTTAACTCTGACTCCTTTTTGATGACCAATAAAAAAATCAAATCCCAAAGAGTATTAAACTTCCGGGTGAAGAAAGGATGTAGTAATAGAAAATGCACGAGCAAGGCTACAAGTGTCATACTTAGGGGTATTATGTTACTTATGGTATAAATAATTGAAACTAAAAAGGTAAAAAAGAAAGAAATAAACTGTAAAAAGATAAAATATAAATCTAATTCATATTTTGTGCGACTAAAAGGAAAACTGGCGTGCCTTTCTTTAAATTTGTATTTAGTTACGTGTAGATTTCAGGCAACGATAATTGATTTATGAAATGATTTTAAAGCTTTAGAAAGAAATAGAAATATCGCTCCCTACACTGGAAATTTATAATAACAAAAGCTAATTAACAACAAATGAAATATGTGAGTGACTGTCTTTCGTATCAGGGGTAATTATATACAGATGGTTTTGTCGTTCATTAGGGCCTAAGGAGCCATTTATCCAGTAAGTCAAGAAAGGTTTACTACTTCGACCAGGAGATTTCTAAAGAAGTTCTGAACAAATATAAACCGCGTCGATCTATACTCAAATCATCTATAGCCACGACAAGTAAAGTAAGTGGACATCAATTAACATTAATAATCATACGCGTAGTTCATTAACCTATCAGAAAATGGCGTTAGCCATTGTTTTAGTGCCGCTAATTCTAAATGGCCGTGACCACAGAACAAAAACTGACGGACTTTGCACTCAAGCTCGTAAACAAAAATCAATCGTTATTCTTTGATTACGTATTATTTTAAAACAAGATTGTCAGATTCTTTTTAAGAAAGGTGCCGTTGCTATATGAAATTCAACGATATTAACGAATCCTGTACCTACATTTAATATAATACTACAATACAAACCAATAAACACAGATAAAGCTACAGCTTCCATTCCTGAAGGTCTATATTCCATGATTTAGGTTATTCACTCGTTTTTGGATATATTTGTCTGGGGTCGAGCGCGTACGCAGGACCCCACTACCATAAATTATACGCCCCATCCAATGCAATTTGCAAGAGATAGTATTCAAACACATCGTGCTGCAATGATGAGTTCTCGTCCAAGCCCGCCTCCTCATAGATCGAGACCGCAGCGGCGCCAGGTAAGTATGATCCCTTCGATTTTATTGGGCCATTTATATGAAGAAAGGTTAATGCAAATGCCCTACGCATCGTCTCATTTTCTCGAATTAATGTATGTTAAATTATTTTTCTAACTAGCAAATGCTATTGCTATGTACAGTAGTGCATACTAAAGGTTGCTCTCAAAGAATGATGATGAATGTGAAAATAACAATAAGGGTTTCTAACCTTTGGTAATTCCCATTTCAAGCACCAGTTTTCGCGTCATCGGATTCAGGAATGCCCAGGACAGGGCGAATACTACTCTTGAGAAGAACACGTAATGGTGGACGAGAGGGGAAAGTAGTGCGATGTAGAAAGACGTAAAACGGCTGGGTAACTATGGATGAGGCGTCTCACTTCGAATCAGAAAAAAAAAACATAACAAAATCGTCTATCGGCTTTAAAGCATTTTCTGGATGAATGTTTCAGTGAGACCCTTGGTCAACGTCGAATCTTGCTGAATTATTTTCTTCGGCCATTGCTAATATTGTAAAACGCCTGAGTTCAACGCACCAAAATTTCAACGTGCCCAATTATTTGCATTTTGTGTTTTCGTAATATAGCATATTTCTACATGAATCAATATAATTATCAATCAAACCATTAAGTTAAGCTACTGCAATTTATGTTCGCTACATTCTTGGCTTGTGGTGACATCATTACTTCGAAACCCGAAACGGAAAAAATCCGTTCTGCGTTACTGAACGCAGCCGTGATGTACGTTAGTTAGCACTTTCGCCTCGCAGCAAGAGGAGCCGGGTTCGATCCCAGCTAGTGGCACTGGGTGAAAATCCGCAACCACTCCTTCCGCGTAGAGTTTGTAAGTTCTCTCCCCACTGGTTAAAGGGGTTTTCCACCGAGATCTTCGGTTTCCCCTTCCCATAAAAACTTGCTGAGGTTAACGGTAATAGTTAATGTAGGGTGCTGTTGGCTCGCGTGGCATGAAAGGCTTGCCACCACCCTCCTACGCATTGTAACCCGGCCACCTGTTACTTGATCACGCACAAGCAACATTGCTTATGTGGTCGAAGGTGGTGCCTTGGGTATTAGCTCTATTTAAAAAAAAAATAGCCAGAGATCATTAGCCATGACTGAAAAGAACCACTTGACGGGTGAAGGACTAATAAGAAATTTTAAAAGTCACACTTTCTTCTACTCGTGATCACTTCAAATGGAATGGGTCAACCCTCTTGGCGTTGAATATTTGGAGAAAGTTCTAAGCGGAGATTGGCATTTTTGCACGAAGAAAGTCTTCGCACTAAAGATGAAAAAATGGAATCAAGGCTGTTTGTTTTATTTAGATAAACGTCAATATTTATAGTTAAAAACAAGTATTCGAAGAGCGGGAAACCATCACGATTTGCCTACCCGGGGAAAATTTTAACTCATTGATAATTAGTTAAATAATAACTGGACCATCCGGTATCAGGTTCCAAATTGTTTTTGATATTTTAACAAGTATGAATAAACAGTTCTTACTATATTTTGTTATAAACTATAATTATTAAAAATTAAATGCTATTTATGGGACCGGGTTGAAATGATTGTGACCAATTTTAAGTGAAATTCATTAAAATGAACAGATGATAACATTTATAAATTGACTATTTAATTGATCACATTGATATTGAAATGAACAGTTAATAATAAAAATGATTGGTTATTAATCATAATGAGTAATATATAATTACTGGGAAAATTTATTTTGAAGTTAAGCTGATTACTTTACCGTTATGTGGTAGTGTGGCCGAGCGGTCTAAGGCGCTGGTTTAAGGCACCAGTCTCTGCGGAGGCGTGGGTTCGAATCCCACCGCGGCCAAAGAATGGTTTGGTTGTTAAAAACAGTTTGAGTAGGATCGCACCACCCGCGGAATATCTTCTGCCTTTTTATCTCCGACACCCTTTCCCCGGTGGGGGGTTAAAAGGATCCCGCACTCACAACAGGGGAAGGCATAGGGGTCACCAAAAAACTGGTTTTGAAGCACACTGCAAGTCTGGATTTTATGGGACTGATATTGATGGCCGTTCCTCGATCCGAGAGCAAGGTTAACGATCTCCTTTGCTCTAATTCGAACACGAGCTAAAACTTCAAATCCTCCGCGCGTGTTATACGTAAAGAGAGTCGATTTTTATCCATATTAAACTAACGAATTTTGTGGGCACGTGCCGTATAGAAATTATTCCCAACTTTTATAATGTTGGCAACTTTTTATTTAGAATAATTGAAAATGAATAAATAAATAAAAAAAATAGTAGTAACGGGAAACGTGAACGCCAGAAAGGCATGGAAATATTCCATGGTCGAGCGCGGGGATCGGAACTCCCTGGCCAGACAAGTCTCGAATACCCAAAACACGATCTCAGAGTGACCGTGGAATTAATAATAAAACTAAAATAGTCAATCAAATTTTGAAAACATCCGAATTCCACGTTACAAGCTTAATGGTGCTACGACTGTGTCAGAATTTATAGCCCGGTGTACCTAGTAACAGAGACCATACCACCGGAGGTCTATCATCATAGTGCACTACGCCAGCGTCGAACCAGGCCGGACAGGTGACCAATCCAGCATGGGTAGCAGTACCCTACTACTGATGGTCGCACCTTTGACGCAAGCCACTCAACCCAGCAGAAGGGGAGCAATGGGTGGACCATTTCCCACTTCGCACACAGCAGTGGGATTTAGAGTGGATGCTGTAGCAACTCCAGCCGACACCCTACCTACTAAGAGTCAAACCCTTTGGAGTTAGCTCCTAAAGGGGAACGACGAGCACACAGCAGCCCAAGTAACCCGGCGTGACTCCAAAAGGCCGGGAAACAGGACCGCCGTGTCCTCATACGGAGGCCCGTCGCCCCACAGTGGGCTACTCAATCCGCCGAGGTGGCCAGTTTGCACGGATAACACTAATATTTCTGTGAAAGAATACACTTTTGTGTTTCAAAAGCTAATCAAAGCGTTAAATAAACTTCACAGCATCATCATTCATAAATACTAATAATAATATTTTATTTTATTTTTACACAAGATAGAAAACAAAATTACCAGTGGAGTGTACCACTGCTACTGCTAGGACTTAAATAATTAGTATTTACCAAATTATCAGTGGTGTCTGCTACTGCTAGGACTCGTAAATTCATAACAAAAAAGGGAGAGTCCATTAATTACGGGAGGCGATTTTTGAGATTTTTCGACCCCCTCCCCCCTTGGTGAGCTGTCGTGAGATTTGGCGTATTCAAAAAGCGTATTTTTAGTGTAAATACGTAAATCTGTGTTTGATTGCGTTGGATTTATTTAAAAAAAACATAATTTGCTTAATTATTTATATTTAAGACTAGTTAAGACTAGTATTATATAGACAGAACGTAGTCTAGAATCACAGTGAGAAAATCGAACAATAAAATACTTAAATTTTAAGTAAGGAACTATTAAAATTCGTAAAAGAAATATTTATTCTAATTCAGTCCACGGGGACTCATGTGTGGTCTTAAGAGTGACTACTGGAACCAACATGTCCATGTGATTTTCAGTACAATCATCTGCTCCTTCAACCTCGCTCTGATTTAGCCCCTTTAAACCGTTGTCGCTTGCACACAGAAGCTCAGTAACTCGGCGTGTGACAATCCGTGAAGGGCACACTTTGCGCGCTGGTGCAGGTGGTGCTCTGTGGACCGCACGCCGGTGCTCTGCAGCTCTTGTGAGGGATGAAAAGTAGATACTGCATGAATTGCAGCATCTCTTTTTCTGATCACCACGTACACTTGCGCAATAGAGGTCATAGGGCATGCTGATGAAGGTGTGCAAGGGTTGAATTACTTAATTTAACCCAGTTTTATCGCAATTTTACACTGTTATTTGCAGAAAAAATTACGTGATATTTGCCGAAACCCCCCCTCTCCTCCACGTGAGATTGGGTGAGATTCAGCTCGATCCCCCGCCCCTAAATGCCTCACGTAATTTATGGACGCTCCCAAAGCTTAGACATAAGAAATTACCATAAAAGTATTGGAGCCGGCTCAGGAGCCGGTTTAAAACACTTGGAGCCGGAGCCGTGGTTCCAGATCCGGCTTCGGCTTTCACCGGAACTAAAGCCGAAGCCGACTGGAGCCGATAGGGTTTAATGCGGAGCACTAGTTTGAAAAAAATCCCAAATCCCTACCATGATTATTAATAAAGTTTAATTATTATTATTTTTATATCTGTTTAGGATAATTGATCAGTTCATTTTCTGTTTCACGGAGATGTTTCTCGAAATTGGCCATAATTGTGACATTGATTTAATAATAATCAGCTAATACCCACGGCACCACCCTAGGCCTAAGTCATCAATCGACTTTTGAAGCCATTAATTCAGGTGGTCGTGTTACAATGCGTTAGAGGGTGGTGGCAAGCCCTGCATGCCACGCGATCGAGCCATCAGCTCCCTACACTAACTATTACCGTTAACCTCAACAAGTTTTTATTGAAGGGGAAAACCCCTTTAACCAGTGGGGAGACAACTTGCAAACTCAACGCGAAAGGAGTTGTTCCGAGTTTAATAATATTTAAATTGGCTACCCAAATACTGACCCTTTTTGGTACTTTTTCCAAGATGAAATTACAATTCATTTCCGCAATTTATAGTTTAACACGTGCTGAGAACGTTGAAAAAAACCACGTGTCAATAGATTTAGCCATTAACGAGATGATCGTTGTTTTCCATGCGCTTGTACAGGCATTTAAGTGATGCCTAATGATCGCTATTTTAATATTCATTAAAGATATCGAAATTTGTTTGTTTGGTTTTATGCAACAAAATGTCGCGATGATAACATTTCGAGCTAAAGAACTCTGGATAAACAAGGGTAAAAACGCAATTTTTATTGAATTTAACGGTGCTTCCCCTTAACTGAAATATGGGCATGGAAGAAAATATGACACATTTGCATTTCTTTTTTATTAGTTCCCTTAGAGCCTAGCGCCGCCGACCAACGCTGCTGTCGCCGCTATTTTATTTGGCGCCGACCACCGCCGCCGAGTCATTTACTTTTCAGTGCCCACCGCCACCGAAAATTTGATCCCACCACCAAATTTCCAAAAAGGGGGATAAACATTTGACTCTTCCCGCCGCTGCCAAAAAAATTGAGAGCCGCCGAGAATTTTTGAAAAATTGTCTCGCCCCTACGCCGCCGGGTGATTTTACATCACGCCCGTCTTTGAACCAAATCGGCAATAAACACCTCGGGTACTCTCCTTGTCAGTGGAATCGTTATGTTGAATAGCTGAATTGCTGTTTGATGTCCAAGTACTTTTAATAAATAAATAATCATCACTAGATGGCGACCGCTAATCCGTGTAGCCTTAATATGATTTATCTTTAATTCTGTTTGTAGTACTATTTGCGTGGTTTATAATTTAATATTCTTTGGTCTTTCAATAAGAATATATTTGCATTATTTTAAATGTAGATACAGGATTCTTAAGTTTCTGAAATTTTTAAGTGGGCCGTGTAACCATATTTATTCAGACGCCTTATCCATTTGGTCACGTGGGGGTAGGAGTGTGCAATAACTGGTGGCTTTACCGGAAAGTCGGGGTCCAGCTCTTGTAACCAATAAGGGTGGTGGCGCACTGGGAGATGTTAGCTCTGATCAAACGGTCCTATCTCCACCTCCAACTTCGGTCAGGTTTGGGCTGGAAACTAAGCTTCGGCTCAGGCTAACGGAGAGGGTCCAGGCAAACTGGCCGCCTCGGCGTATTGAGTAGCCCACTGTGGGGCGGCGGGCCTCCGTATGAGGGCACGGTGGTCCTGTTTCCCGGCCTTTTGGGGCAACACCGGGATCTCCGGTGCCAGCTATGCCGGGTTATTTGGGCCGCTGTGTGCCCGTTGTTCCACTTTAGGAGCTCTTTCCGAAGGGTCTGGCTCTCTACTTACGTAGGTATGGTGTCGGCTGGAGTTGCTAAAGCATCCGCTCTTATTCCCACTGCTGTGTGAGAAGTGGGGATTGGACGTCCCATTGGTGCTCCTTCTGCTGGGTTGAGCCGCGAGGGGCTTGCGTCAAAGGTGAGACCGTCAGGCCTGGGGTAGGGTTCTCTCGCTGCCTTGGCTGTTTTGTCACCTGTCGGAGCTGTGGACGTCGGCGTAGGGCATTATGATGATAGACCTCCGGTGGTTTTAATCTTACCGGTACACCGGACTATAAATTCTGACACATGGTCTTTCAATAATAATATTGTTGCATTAATTTAAATGTAGATGCAGGATTCGTTAAGTGTCTGGAATTTTTAATTGGGACGTGTAATCACTTTTTTCCAGATTTCTTATCAATAAGGTCACGTGGGCACGGTGGGCGACTTCAACTCTCTGTTGCAAATTGCAATGGAATGGGCGTACAATTTATGGTAGCGGGGTCCTGCGTACGCGCTAAACCCCTAACTATTCAATTGTAAAACTAAACCGAAGCTTAATAAACCCAGCATATTTCTTAGCCCTAATGTGTTGAAGCCCAATAATTATCAGATAAAGTGGTATTGTTCGTAAGGTCGTGGCGCGTGGTAATTTTGAAATGCAAATTACGGTAATTTATTTTGAATAAGATTTTTGGTGAGATCTATTGTTTGACTTGAAAACGAAAAATATTCAAAAGCTGCAGCGCTCGGTTTTGTTCATGTCGTGTCTTTAAATTTCAATTGCTGAACTTCAGTCGAAATGTTTGAAATTAGGTCCAACAAGATCCTTCTCCAAACGAAAAACCAATTTCTGGGTATTCATCTTTTTGATGGTCCATTTCAAACAATGGTTGGCAGCAACTAAATAAAAAGAATTATAATTTAAAAGTAAGACGCAAAATAATAAATAAATAACCTTTTTTCCCGAACGACATCGCTCACACACCGCAGCTTGGTCATTCGTCTGTTCCTTGCCTACTTCTTCGGCTTTCAAATTTTTTCTTCAACAGCTCACTCTAGACCCGTCCCCAGGAAAACGTCATACCGGAAACCAGCCTGGCCAGATATTGCGATCGAGGGGGTCTAGGAGCTACAATTCATCCCCCACTTTTTCACTCCCTATTATAAATTATCTCTGGTTGTTTATTAACTACGTTGTTTTATTTTTCAATTGAATTGTTTGGGGTCGAGCGCGTACGCAGGACCCCGCTACCATAAATTATACGCCCCATCCAATGCAATTTGCAAAAGAAAGTTGGAGTCAAACCTATCGTGGTGCAATGATAGATTCTCGTCCAAGCCCGCCTCCTTATTGATCAAGGCTGCAGCGACGCCAGGTAAGTATGACTGTTGTTGTTTAATTGAGACATTTGTAATGGAGAAAAGTAAACTCGGATGCCCTACGCGACCTTTCTGTGTCGCGATATTTTACATGTTTAAGCCTTATTCCTAAATATCCGAAGCCTTTACTTTATAGGGTAGTACATAATAAAAGACCCGTTGATAAAATATTCAAAAACGTTGTTACTCCGCGTTGGCTCAGATGGAATTTGTGTTTCCGTTTAAGCTATTTAACGTGCGAATAATCAGCCCCAAAGGATATCAAAAGAGCCAAACATAAATATAGGATGAGCTTCATATCGTCCGCGTGGCCTAATGGATAAGGCGTCTGACTTCGAATCAGAAGATTGCAGGTTCGAGTCCTGCCGCGGACGTTTGTTTTTCCATCCGACGTAATGATTAGAATATTAAATCCAAAGATTGCAATCGATAAAGCTAGTCAAGTTTTTAACATAAGATCGGCTTCATCAATCTTTGAGGAAAATTCAAATGTCTTTCAGCTTATGTAAGGAAAATTAACATGGGGGTTGACGCTACGGGGAATTGACTGATTCCCTTCGTTCCTATTTCCTTAAAGCGGTTGCTTTGATAAACTTGAAATTTTACAGGCAGCTTCTGTAGTTTGTTATATAATCGCGTTATATTTTTTGATACAGTTTAATTTATATTTACGGTTAGAATTTTTTTTTTAATTATTATGGTTCTTATTGGGAACCAGATGGCAGTAGCGATACCGATGCCAAATAATTTAACCCTATCGAACTAGCCTCTCACGGGGTTATGTCTTTGCCTTCTCAGTAAAAATAGAATGGTGGTGGTTGATGTAATCGTTCGTTTTTTCTAAGACTTAGTTAGTCATTTAAATTTAATATATAAAGGTGAGTGTTTGTATATACCGGGTGTTTTAAAAGGTTATGCAAATATTTGAAGGAGTTGTAGGGGCTGAGTTGAGAAGTATGCCTGTTTTTTTTAAATTTTCCTACGATGAGTTAATAGAGCGCCAGAGAGCTTAAAAGTATGGCCTACTAGCCCCTGGAAGTAGGCTGCTACCAGCACAAAACCAAGCAGCAGGGAAATACGAACATTAAGGTTTGAGTTCGTGTGATAGGTAAACAAGTTCGCCAAGAAGGCGATAATATTATTTCTTTCCATTATTCCTGTTAAGCAGGTAGCAGAAGGTAGACCCCGACGCCGCGAAATTTTTGTCAGCGGCGGCGACGCGAACGGCGTGCACCGATTTTTTTTGTCGGCGGCGGTGTTGGCTTAAAATACATCGGCGGCGGCGGCGTGAGCCGGCGTTTCTTTATAAAAAAATATTTTTATACTAGAAACTCAACCTACCTGTGGTCATGCTCCTGATTTAATTTATTCCAAGTATAGGCTTATTTTATTTACGTTAGTTTAGAATAATAATTAACAGCATATGTAAGTATGCCACTGTACCTTTATTCCATTCAAAAATCTTCACTAACGGTTTGTTTCACCACGAACCAGTAAAAAGGTGGACTACGTTAGATTTTAAACTTTTTATTTATCCTAGTAATTTTGGAAGTCACACTATTGGCTACTGACATATGTAATTAAGCCAATGGAAAACCTCTAAATTGCGAAGGAATTTTTTGTATCGGAATTTTAGTCAGCCCAATCTAGCTTTATTGAAATTTATAAACTCTCTCGGTTTGTGCCGATTAAGTTAAATAATGAGTAGTTTAGAAAAATAAATTGTTGGGGGAAAATGAGCAATACGGTTCAGTGATCGCTTTCCGAAAATGGAACAAGTCGTCGAAGTGGGGTATTCCACCAGCTTTATTAAAACCCATACCAAGCCTAGAAGAGTTAGGCCAAGGCTCAAAAGAATCTGCAATGTACATAATTAATAAAAGCTCCAATCTTGTAGATGCCCCAGAAAAGCTCAACCTGAATTTTAAATATTTTTTCGAGTAAACCTGCTTCTTTTATTTGACCTTGGATAATTAATCCAAGATTTGACAATGAAAATTTATTTTAGAACCTGAGTTTCCGAAAACTTTATTAATTTGCATATTAATTGCATTAAGAGGACTTGACAGTATATTGTAGCTCATTTTAGCTCTTAAGCCTTGGTTGTTCAAACCTGTTTGTTTACTAAAATAATGGCCGTCGGTTTTTCAAACGTATAGCTAATTGTGCGACGGCATAATCGGCTTTTGAGATTCGATGACGTCAAATATTACGTAGGATACGGATGACGCAATATCTGTGAAACAAACCGTTAGTGAAGAAATAGAGCTAGTGGCATACTTATGAGTTATTATGTTACATATGTTAACAGCATATAATAATTCCGTCTTCATAACGTTGCAATTGTCCAAAGTAATTCCAAACTTCGCTACGGCTGAAAACCGAAAAAACCGCGTGGCAGCATTTTATACAGAACTAATCGCCGTCGCGCTGGAAAATAATCGGCGGCGGCGGCGTTGAAAAAAATCGGCGTCAGCGGCGCGTACTTCGGCGGCGTCGGGGTCTAGCAGAAAGTCATGAATTGGTAATAAACCTTAAATTTGAGTGAAATATTACTTCTGGCCATACACGACTTCGATAAGAAAGTGCCACACTTATTTATTACTTCTGGCCAAACACGACTTCGATAAGAAAGTTCCACACCAGGCCTTTAAACACGCTATCCCAGTGTTTTATACATTTTACGAAAAGGGGGAAGACAATTTCCGAATTTTCCCCTTCCGACAGCAGCAGGCGCTAAAGCTTTTGAGCCTTTTTGAGGGAAGACAATTTCTAGAAGTTGAAAATGCAATGAATTGTTTAAACGCTGCTCTGAGTGAAAATGTCATTTTAATTGACCAACTATTACTAGTCAGAGAATGTTTCCCAATTTGTTTTGTGTAAGAAATTCTCCCAAAGGAGCCTTAAACGTATTTGTTCCTGGGTACGGGAAAACGAGAAAGGTTTTTTAATAAAAACAATTCTACGCTTTCATTTGTAAAACTAGCTTTTCGTGGCACTGTCAGCCCCGACTGGATACATAGAACTAACGAATAACATTTTGTCGCATTTTAATGAAGCTATACGCTTGTAAAATGAAAAAATGTTAAAATATTCGGAACATTGCTTTTTATTCATTTTTCAATCACCCTGTTAATTAGGAAAACTTTTTCAATCACCCTGTCAAATAGGAACAATTATTAAATCATCCTGTTAATTAGGAACAATCAGGGCCGTGCTTAGAGGTCTCGCGGCCCCGGGCGAAACTGACAAGGAGACGACCCAAGGTGATAATCACCGATTTTGTTCAAAGTCGGGTATGTAACTTGAAAAACCTGCAAGGGAAAAGTTGCGACTGGCTTTCGTTTTGCCATGGCAACCGAAAACGTTTTTGACAACATGATTGGGAATTATTTACATTGAAAATAACATGGGAATCTGAAGAATTTTAAGGGTCCCCCAATTGACCAAATTGCATTTAAACTTGATTAAATTTAATTTTTTAAATCAATTTAAATTTTTTTTAACGTTTTTGAAATTTTCTAAATTTTCATTTTTTAAAAGGTTTCACAGGGGGACCCTTAAAATCCTTCAGATTGCCATGTTATTTTCAATGGAAAAATCCCAAATAATGTTGTCATAAACGTTTTCGGTTGAACAAAATCGGTGATTATCACCTCGGGTCGTCTCCTTGTGAGTGTAGCGGCCCTCCGGTATATACATCCCTATGGTCAGATTTTCAAGTATTTTTAGTAAAGAAATTTGAGGAAAGTTGTATAAATTAGGTAATCGTGAGTTAATGAAAGAAAATTCGAATTTGTTAGGGATATAAATAATCAGTCAGGCTTAAACCAAGGCACCACCACAGGCTGAAATCATCGCGCGACTTTTAAACCCTTATAGCGGATGGTCGGGTGAAATTGCCTAGGAGCATGGATTAAATAACCTGACAGGGATAGTTCTCTCTAATACATTTTACTATACTACGAGTTGAAGAGGTTTGTTTCAAAAGAGGCTGCCCGATAATTTTGCCGTCCCCTCAATTTTACAACCTTTACCGATACAAATCCGGAACAAGATTTCTTGACACGTCGCCATCTCGCGGTGGCTTTTGGCGAATTTAATATTTTTACAACGGTTTGTTTTAAAATATCATTTGAAATTGAAATATTCAATCGGGGTCAGTACCCTCTTCACACTCTATGGTAGGAGGGTACAGTTCTTTTCATAAATCTTTCATAATAATTAACTTAAATCAGTAAAACAAATTATTTCAGGAAGAAAAAATGGTGCTGATTCAGAATCTAAACAAATGAACGTTTCTAAAATTAGCTTGAATGATTGCGTCATATGATTTTACACGCATATATTCAAATAAATTTAGGCTATTCTAAATAGGCCTTTCCATTAAATATTTCTACGTGCTTTTACTGTTTTTTCTACGTCACACACCACCAATTTCGCTAAGACTAGACAATAAGTTGGTTGTATTTTTTGCATTTTCCGGTAAGATTTCCCCAAAACATTTTACACGGAGCTCGGGTTAGGCTTAGTGACATCGGAGTTCAAAACGATTTTTAGTTATTTTCGATACTTTTTAAATTAATTATTATTGCAATACTCATAACAACTCTGTGAAAGTATTGTTAATACCTGATACACTACTGTGACTGTCAGTGAAATGTTAAGCCTTAGTTCACTTTTAAACATTATCTAAAAGGTCTATTCATTATGGTTAATTGGATATATGTTTGTTTTCTTGTAATTTCTTAATCATAAATTCTAAAGTGTTCTTTTCCAATGAAACCAATTTCTTTGAACATTTTCGACAGCACTCTACAACTTTCTTATTGAAACGTTTTTCTAGCACTTACAGGTGAAAAAATAGTTTTTACAAGAACCCGAAATTATTTCCGATTTTTCTAAAATTTAGGATTTAAAGCGATCCCACACTAGAAATAATACCCTGAAAATTTCGCAACTCTATTTCTGGCAGTTTCTGAAAACAATGCCCAGTCAGAGCAATTTAAACCCCCTGTAGATAATAGGTAAATTAGAATTTATTGATTTTTAAAATGATTTTATTTATTGTAATTTCATTAGTTTGTTATTACATTTAATATAAGTGCCAGTTGCATATCTTCCAGGATTAAAAATTCTGTCACATAACCCTTTCGTCGAATTTTTTCCGGACTTTCATTCGCGGCTCTAACGTGACATCGCTGAAGGTACACGGAGGTACACATCGAAGGTATACCTAGCGCTATATTTTAGAAATCGGGTCTAACGTGACATCGCCGAAGGTAATTTCTTTGTGTATAACCCGTGGTCGTTGCACAAAAGAATCTAAATACAAATAATTTATATAAATAAATAATGAAAAAACTGAAGATTAACTTTCCAATAATAAATAACATAACAATGATAATGTAATGATTCAAGCTCCCTTAAATTCTAGACTTATTTTATGAAGTGTTCAAAAATACCTCTATTGGCTACTACGCACGCTTGCGCTCGTGTATTAGTTGCTTATTTATTTCAATGACTTATTTAGATTATTTTGTGTTTAAAACATTTTAACTAAAAAAAGTTAATAAAAATACTTGGTACGTCTTAAATCAATTAATTGACGTTTATTTTGTAGTTTTAGTAGTTATTTACCTCGGGTAAAAGGTTATTTGACTTAAAAAACCTTGGTGGGCATTTTTCTAATTGGAACCATTCTCCTAATCCTAATGGTTCTCGAGATAAATTTTGAATGACCTTGAACTAATTTTTCAAGGTCATTATAAGTTACAAATTACGAACTCCCCCACTCAGTTTAGAGTGTCACGACAATTTTGATCCATTAGATCTGGTAGTTTTCGATTTATAAGCCCTTAAATGTCGGGACTTGATTAGAATACCACACACGACCTTATGGTTTTTGGTCTAACATTTCTCGGCTTTCCATTAGTCAAATTAGATCGGGTCCAAGCTGTTTAGACTTAAAATTAAACGTAGAACACTTTTCTAATTGGGACCATTCTTCTAATCCTAATGGTTCTCGAGATAAAATTTGAATGACCTTGAAGACCTTGATGACCTCTATGTAACTTGCAATTTTCAAATTCTTACATAATACACATTTTGAGTAATTGGCTCTGTATCGTTTTTAGTTAACATCCCGTATAATATAACTGCAAACATATACGTCGGTCTCAGATTCACTTCTGGTGAACTGTTTTCGCTGTAACCCATGACGTTAAAATAGTTGAGTAAGTGGTCAACTTAAAGCTTTTGAGTCGAGAATTACGAAAATTTAAGTTTCAATTAGGTTATCTTACAAATGCAAAGAAATCTGCAAAAATTAAAATGTTTATACCAATAAAAATCTGTGACTCACGTTAAATTAAAAAAATAAAGTAGGGTCTTCACTACAACGGGTATTTTTTTAATAGGGCGATGTATTTGAATAAATTGATTGGGCATGCTCATCCTGCCACCTGGGAGTATGAACTTCCATACTTACGAGAAATCAAGAAATTCTAGAGAAAAAAATCCTATCATCAGTGACGCTCTGCGGCCAGGAGGAAGTGCCCTTTTAGGACCGACGGATTTAGACGCTAAAATTGGAATTGAGTTCAGAGTAATGGCTAGAAAATGTAGGGTCATGTTTCACGAATGATTACGCAATTGACAGATTGACTATCTATCTAACTAATTGTTTTAATCCCCTAATCAGTTATATTTTGTACTTAGGTAGTTGGAGTCGAGCGCATACGCAGGACCCCGCTGCCAAAAATAGCACGTCCCATCCAATGCATTTTGCAAAAGAGAGTTGGATCAAGGCTGCAGCGACGCCAGGTAAGTATGATTTCTGTCGTTTAATTAAAAGATTTGTAATGGAGAAAAATAAACTCGGATGCCCTACGCGACCTTTCTGTTTCGCGATATTTTACATGTTTAAGCCTTATTTCGAAATATCCGAAGCCTTTACTGTATAGCGTAGTACATAATAAAGGACCCCTTGATAAAATATACTTTGGCTCAGACGGCATTTGTGTTTCCACTAAAGCTTTTTAATGTGCGAATCATCGGTCCCAAAGGATTTGGCAAGAGCCAAGTATAAATAAAGGAGAAAATTTTTTATCACCCACGTGGCGTCTGATTTCGAATCCGAAGATTGCAATCAAGTTTCAACCGTCCAGTTTGTAACACAAGATCGGCTTCGCCAAGCTATGGGGAAAATTACTAAGACATTCAGCTGATGTATGGAAAATTAACATGAGGGTAAACAATATCGGGAAAGAAATTTTACAGGAATATTCTGTAGTTAGTTATATAATTTGATATTTATATGTTTTTTACATCACATCGCAATATATTATATTACATTATATAATATAATAATCTGGAAATAACATTAGTGGGATCCTGCCTACGTGCTTAACCCATATAAATAAGCCTAAAAACCAAGTCTTAATGTAAATAACCATCGTAACACTATTTAATTAGGCGAAGCTGCTTGTACGAGATTGCATAATGGTCTTGAGGAAGTCCAATATTTCGTAAACGCATAATGGCACTGGGTTGAAGAATTGTCAAAGGATCCGGTAAATTATTGTGACAAACTTTAAATGACATTTTTAAAGTGTTGGTTGCACGAAAAATCGATAGTAATAAAAAAGAATGAATGCGGGCTTGTTTTGAAGTCCAGGACGTTCTCTTTCCAAAAATGTCATTGTCGAAACAAATTTCCAAGCCTAAGTGTATTAACTTTGAGTCCGAAACTGACCTTTTTCGCTCCTCAAAATCCTGAAATTTTCGGCGAATTTCTCTCCTCCGTAGCACGAGCAATTTGGGGCAAATCAAAGCTGTAGTTTTATTCCTAAATTAGAAGGAACTGAAGTGGAGGGATTCTGTTTACTTGTAGAAGTTTTCAAACCCGAGGTTTTAAATCATAATATTAAGCTTATTATCGAAATAGAAAATATTTTTTTACGCGCGCGCTAAGCGGCACGCGCGACCCCACGTTTAACAAAAAAATTATGAGCAGCCTTCGGTTTCATATCGTTTTTCTACTACGTATACGCTTGTGTATGCCTATTTCAATTACTACTGCGTTGGACTTTTTCCTGGGTGTTAAATCAACCTGCTTTTAATCCCAGATGTAAAGAAATGTATTACAGACAATTCGGGGCCGGATTAACCCCAATATCTGCCCTAAGCAATTTAAGAATTTTGTTGACCCCCCTCATTAGTTAGTAGACGCCGGACTCAGGAAATCAAAATTATAATTTGGAATCTTGGATAATACTAATACAGATGCATTTATATTTTATTCATATTTTACTCCGTAACTTAATTTTTTAGCGTGTATGAGATAAATTTTGTAGGATAAATTTTTATATTTTTTAAATTAAATTTTATGGTAAATCCGCCACTGAAATAAGGCGAAGCGTCTACAGCTGATATCGGCAATTCACCAAAACGACTACCTCAGTACCTCCCCACTTGTTCTGGACGCTTTGCATGCCCAGTACCGTGCGGCTCGTAATGCCTTTACCAACCATATTCGTAATGCCCGACGGAGATATGAGGCTGACCTAACTGCTCAGATCCGTGACAACCCAAAATCGTTTTGGGGTCACATTAACAGGTTCCGTTTGGCCCGTGCTCCTATTTCTGAGCTTATTAAATCTGATGGTTCACTTACTGGCACCTTATCTGAGGCGACATCTGTTTTAAATGACTTATTTGCCTCCACTGTTAGTGAAAGCTGGGCTCCCTTAGTTTCTTCAGTTCCCTTAGTTTCTCCTACTCCCTTGGCGTCTCCAGTTCCCTTAGTAGCTCCCGTTCCCTTAGTAGCTCCCGTTCCCTTTGTTGCTCCCGTTCCCTTAGTTGCTCCCGTTCCCCCTGTGCTTGTGGAGCGCACTGTTACGTCCTTCTCCTGCGAGCCTTTAGATATTTACGGATTATTACGTCAGCTTATAGCTTCTAAATCCCCAGGGCCGGACGGTCTCCACCCTCTTCTGCTTCGGTCCCTTGCTAATGAGCTGTTTTTCCCCGTGTACATAATCATTTCTCGCTTATTTGCTCTTTGTGAACTCCCACTACCTTGGAAAGAGGCCCACATAACCCCCATCCATAAAAAAGGTTCTAGATCTGACCCCACAACTTACCGCCCAATTAGCAATCTCAATCGGGTTCCTAATTTTTCTGAACACCTAGTCCATGACCAAATTACTTCTTTTCTGCACAATACAAATTTTTTTCTCCCTATCCCAGCACGGTTATCTTTCCAAGCGGTCTTGCCTGACGAACCTGCTACTTGCCACTAATACCTGGTCTCATTGGCTTGATGAGGGCTATGGTGTAGACATTATTTTCCTAGATTTTTCCAAAGCCTTCGATTCGATTCCGCACAACATTCTACTCGAGGCGCTTCAGGTGGCTGGTATTGAGGGGGCCGCCTTGTGTTGGTTAAAGAACTACATCGTGGACCGTAAGCAAAGTATCGTCCTGCAAGGTCAGGCTTCAGCTTGGAATACTGTGAACCAGGGTGTCCCTCAAGGGTCGGTCTTGGGTCCCCTGCTATTTAACATTTTAATTAATTCTAGGCCTGCTGTTGTGTTTGTTGCCTTCCCTTACAAAAATTTATGGCTGTATATTTGCTGCAGTTGGGCTGTTATATGGCTACTGATCTGAAATTTTCCTGCAGTTGGTCTGCAATTAACTGCAATGGAGTACAGTCTAATTACAGTCTAAAAGGTAAACTGCAAAGTAGATGTAATTGTCTGGAATTGCAGTTGAGATTTCAAAAATAATTTGAGACTGTAATCGAGCGGCTATTCCAGATTTTTGACTGCAATAACACAAAGTCTGCCATATGACTGTAATTTGGCTTAAAAAATTTAAAAATTGCTATGATGAATTCTGAAACTTGACTGTAAATAGCCTAGAAATGTAGTTTTAGTATGAGCTGTAATATGACTGAAAGTTGGCTGCAAAATCAGTAATTATATTATTAAACGATTTTGATGGCTCACAAACGACTGTCATGAAGCTGCATTTGCAGATTATAAAACTGCCAGCATTAAATAAAATAATATATATTTCATTTGTTTTTATTTCTTAAAAATCACATTTTCAAACAAAATTGACAATAATAAATAAGTTTCATAAAAGCTTATTTTAAAATGAAATAATAATCAAATTGAAAATAAATATTCAATAGTAAAAATTTAATTAACTGTAATGGAACTACAAATTGATTGTATTCAAGAGCTGCAATTCTACTACAGTTTAACTGTAGTGGTGCTGAATTGCGACTGCAATTTGACTACAGAATAGCTGTAACGGGACTGCATTTGCCCTGAAATGTCACTAATACAAGTCTGTTTCTTTACTTCATTTTTCTGTAAAGGGGCTGTAATTTATCTGTAACTGAACTGCAATAAGCCTGTAATTAAACTATTTTTTCGCTGCTTTAGCGCTGCAAGTTTACTACAAGTAAGCTGCAAACTCTACTAACATCTCATCTAGACAAATTACAATGGGTGACTTTGACTTCAATTCAAATACTCCATGCCCTTTAGCGATCAGTGATTTATATTCTAGCTACGGCTTAAAAAAAACTATATTTCAAAGTACAAGACCCAGATTGGGAAAATGCATAGACAATCTGTTTACTAATATCGATGGTGTAGCTGATGTTATACAGAACGCCGATATATCTGATCACTCTCCAATTAGGTTTTTTTATGAAGGAGAAAGCAAGATAATTCAATGTATTAAAATTAGAGATTTGTCACTAAAAAATATGTTATAAGTTATACGAAATAGATGATGTAAATATAGCTTTTAATTTTTTAGTGACAATTTGATGTTGGCTTATACAAAAAGTTTTCCATTTAAAAATGTAAAATTATCAAAACAATCATGGATCACGGAGAGTATCAAAGCTCTGATAAAAAAGAAACGTAAATAATACAAAATTAGTAAACGTAGTCCGACGGCTGTGAACAGAGATAACTATATTAAATGGCGCAACTACTGCAATAACCAAATTAGAAATGCCAGGAGCTCTTTTATTTACAATAAAATTCAGAACGCTAAGTCTAGTAAAGAAAAGTGGAAGATAATTAATCAAGTTACTGGCAAAACTAAAAGTAAAAAACCGATACCTAGTTCTCTCACCCCAGATATAATGAACACCCACTTTACAACTGTTATTGACGCTAATAGAAAGTTTGATTCCCCTATTGATATAAATATGAACCCCGAAACCTTTGCTTTATTTGATATTAACGAAACAGAACTTAAAACTATAGTTGAAGGGCTCGCACCAAATAGTTCCCCAGGATGTGGCGAATTTAATCCCCGACCTATCAAATTTATTCTAAATCAAATAATAACTCCATTACTCTTCCTTATAAACATGACTTTTGCTAAAGGAACATATCCAGATCGTCTAAAATTAGCAACAATTACTCCAATTTTTAAAAAGGGTGACCCTAGTAGAGAGGGACTAAATATGAACGCTTTTTTCCAAGATGGCCGCCAAGATGGCCGCCATAACCCCCCATCCCCCCAAAATATTTTCAAAAACAAAAATTTTTGTCCTTGGAAAAATCAAAAAAAATATTTTAATTTTTAACTTTAAATTTCACCTTGAAGATAATCTTTGACCTCGACGCCTGACACCTGTCCACAACCACTAAGCCTCGGTCTATCAAATCAACAAGTTTGGTCACGATCGGACAAGGTCGGCCCGAGATATCGGCGGTAATATGTAACCCCACCAAATACTTATGTTAATTTACTTTTGGTGTTACTTTTTTATTTTTTTCGTTTTTTCGCCGTTTAAAATGCTAATTAGTTATTTGCGAGATGGGGAAACGAATTCGCGACCTTCGCTTTATACCCTTGGCAACTTTTGGCCACAGCCAATCACGTGATATCCTACTTACCCCTGTTGAAAATTAAACTTTATTTACTTTTTGGAAATAAATAAATATACAATCAATACATAGTTTGCATCCCTACGTCATCAATGACGCAGTTCCAAGTATAGATATAAGAACCAAGAATAAATATTTAATTTGAGCTAGAATGAACGATTCTATGCCTCCATTTTGCCGGTGTAGATTTCTTAGTAAAACGGGAGGGTTAACAGTTTCAATCGTCTGTTTGCGGATTTTAATTATTTTCAAATGATTAAGAAATTAGTTTCTGCCTGGTTAAAAATTGTTCGAGTAGTTCAATTACCAAGGGGAGCGAAAATTGTTTATTTTATTCGATAGCGAAGGTAATTGTAAAAAGGATGACCGCAAAGGCCTAACTTTGATAAGCTTTGTCAACTTCTTTTCGTAGATATTTCTGTCGTAATTTGATATTTTATTTAAATAACCCTGGTTTGAAATATTTTACTAATTCAAGCATTCAAAGTTTTAAATAACACTAAACATCAATATTTGTCCAAAAAAAATAGATTTTAAATAAAATTATAATTTTTCCAAATGTGGATCTTGGTACTGGAAAGGATATCTACAATTTCCACGTTAATTGTAGATTTTCTTTATTATAGAATTAGAACGTCGTAAAGATCTTGTATTCGGAACGAAAAATGGTTGTAATGTTGAGGTTAACGGTAATAGTTAGTGTAGGGAGCTGTTGGTTCGCGTGAAGGGCTGGCCACCACCCTCCTACGCATTGTAACCCGGACACCTGAATTAAAGGCTTTAAAAGTCGCTCGATGACTTAGGCCTAGGGTGGTGCCTTGGGTATTAGCCTAGCTGATTATTATTTATTTATTTATTTATGTTAAAACCTTGAGCCACCAATTGCTAATGTTGTTTAAAGCTTCAATGTTTGTAATAGAAATTAAAATAGTTTGTGGAAAGTTACCGTGCACATATAAAGAAAAATGATATTGGGTTTATAAGCGATTGTTTAATGATTTTTATCCATCAAAAACAACAAAATCATAATCAATTCAAATTGAAATATTCAACAAAGGCTATTTTATTTAGAACATCAACCTAACATTTGTTTCAAAATATCAAACTAATTTTTTTTAAATTTCAATCTCAACTATTTGACAACAGATACAAATATTATTTACGGATAGAGGAATTTATAACATTGTTATTTAAATTGTTATAAACTAATTAATTTTTCTTTAATTATAGCTCAAACTTATTTTTAATGAATCTTTTGATTATTTTTTCTATTAAATTATTATTATTATTTTTGTTTTTGGTTTAATTTAATTTTATTTTTTAATTAACTCAATATTAATTTAGTATATTTGTTTGTGCTGTCTTGTTTACCAACATATATAAACATCCTTTTTTATCTGCAAAGTTCGTTTTGGTTAATATAAATTATAATTATTATTGAATATCTTCAATGAAAGTAAATGGTTGTTTTGAATTTTTTTTAACAAATATTAAAAATAAAATTTAAATTAATTTTTAAAATATTTTTATAAATAGAATTCCTAACATATTTAACATTAGTTGAAAATGTAAAATTCGCTCTGCAAACATAAAAACCGAATATTTAAATTTTTAATAACTAACAGATGAAATCCGAAGCGCATTGTGAATTTAACAGAATTAATAATGAAACGTTAATAACGGTTTAAAATTAAAAAAATAATCGATTTAAATATCCTCTTTTTTTAAGGAACATGCTTCTGCAATTAATATTTCTATTTTGAATTCTATGTACTTAACAGTTGAATTGTCTTTGTGTTTAAACTGAAATCCATAAATAAAACGGTTATATGACACAGGTTGTAGAACATGTCGTCTAAACAGTTAACTGATCAATTTTAATAAATTTAATGTTAATTGGATGTTCTAAATTTTCCGATTGAATTGCAAATCTGAGGAAATCGAAACCATTTAATTTCTAGTTTCCCCATAAATAACTTCATTTTTTTTTAACTTTTAAAGAGGGCGATTTTTGAGACATCTCGCGTTTTCCCATTTCAACTGTGATATAATAAAAAAAATTTACTCGCAATTAGGTTTTACAGTGATATTATACAACTCAACAAATAACTTATATTTTGAAAAATATTAAATTCCTCAAGGTTAGCAGGTTTGTGTATTGATGGGGGAAAGCACATTCCAACGATACGAACACCCTTTTTAATATATAAAAAGTACATGTATTTACGATAAATTTGTATTATAATTATCGTTTAATAAGGTTGAAAATAATTACAAAATATAAATTATTTTTGAAACATAATTATTTGATTAATTATTTCTAAAGGTGATTTTAAATATACTATATTATGAAAAAAGATTTTACCTTGACTTATTTTTATATAACCTGAAATCTTCGGGGTTTTTAATTTATGATAATACTAATATCTACACATACATAATTTGTATAAAAACTTGAATTATACCTTTAATCATTAGAAATATATTCGCCGTGTAAACGAGAGAGTTGAATATTAAGAAATACAGTTTTTCTTCAATTTTGGAGATAAAAGTATGTTATTTAGTAATTTTAATATTCTTTAATTATATTTTTAATTATTTCTTCATTTTATTACGAGAGTTCTTGCAAAAATTTGTTAGAAAGAGGTTCTGTTAAAGCACAAAAAGATGGTTTTATTTGTTGTCCTTATTGTTTTGGATATACTGAGTCGTTAGAAACATATGGTGGACTCCTGTATTATTGTTGGAATAAACAATGTCGATTTTACTACCAACCTGTTGTTTTTAGACAAGGCAATTGTTTATCAATGAGAATTCCATCGGATGCATTATTAATCTTTCCTCAACATTTAATTTGTATAATATGTGGTGTAAGAGGAAATAGAAGACGTTCGAGAGATACAGATTGTATAGAATCTGAATATAGTTCGGTATGTATTTATCCTCGATCTAAAAAAAACACTGTGTATAAAATGAAATAAATCTTTTTTTTATAAATATTTCTTGTATTATATAGAGAAAAGTTATATAAACAACAGAGCAATACAAAATAAAATTGAATTTTTTGAAAAAAACCGTTTTTTAATTCACATTAAATATATACAACGTTTGTTAGAGCAACCAGTTTTTTTTTCTCACTGGCTCTGTGGAATGTCTCCTGGCAAAACGTGATCTGCGTTTATAATTTTATTGATTAATTCAATCTGGCGCGGAAATGCGAAAGTTGGGAAAAAATAGAGTAGGATCAATAATACCAGATGTTAATAAACATTTTTGCGTTTAATTGATATAATTAGTCAATTGTTGAAAAATCCAAACTAGTTTTAGAAGGCTGTAACTGTAGTTGATAACGTTTACACGTGACGATAATTAAGGGTGGGTATCAAATCAGTTTTACAAGGTTACAATGTTGAACCAGTTATATCCTAGAGGTAGTTTTTTATTTATGAATTTAAAGATATAGCTCGCAATCCGGCAGAATTTCATAGACCGTGTTTCTGGTAACGTGTTTCAGCAGAAAGTTAAAATTATCAATCAATGTAAGTAATGTTTAATTTTGAAAATAATTCAAATTAATAAATTTAATTTTGTTTTAATATAGTCACCAATAATCAGCCGTTCGTTTACTGTGTATAGTCAGAGAAAATTCTATCTACAATGTTGCTATTTTTAATTTAAAAAAGTTAATTATTTTTTATTTATTTTCAATAAATGGTTCTTGGAATTTTTATTGATTATGTAACTTAAAAATGTTTTTCCAACTTTAGAATATATTATTTTACTATTAAAAATTAACCAGACATCTATTTGGGTAAAATTATAGCCTTTCGAGTTGCAAAAGTTAGTGCTCGGCAGTAGATTAATCCATGAATAAAATAAGCTCGGCTATATTTCAATATTTATTTAAATAACTAATAGTTTAATAAAAATTGCAAAATGTTTAAATAATTGAAAGTGAATAAGCCTATTATTTAAATAAGCGTAAATTAAACTTAAAATTAGGTAAATGAATATTAAAAGGTACCAGAATTTACGTACGTCTTATTATCTGGAATTTTTAGGTATCTTAACTACTATAAGCGTATTAAAACTTAATTTCATGTATTTGTCCGCGTGAAAAAATTTGCATTCGTGAACGTTTATCTTCGTGTATTGAATAAACGTAACAAATTAAGAATAAATCGTTCTTATCGTATCTTAGTCTGTTTATTGTATTTGTACGTTTTCTGGTTCAATAGGCTACAATAAGTTTTGAAGATGACATATGGAGTTATTTATCTCCCGTCTTTTAATGTAAACAACCTATATTATGTGTAAACTATGAAATACATTTATAATTACATTTATTATTACCACTATTATAATTTCTAGAGGGCTGTATTTTTAATTTGAATGGTTTCTTTATTAAGCGTACAGTCAATGGTTTTTATTGTCGCTTGCTTATGCTTCATTTTAATTATATTTATAATTAATTTAATTGGGTACAAATATTAAATAATGGAAAATTTCGTTACAAAAATGTATGTATATTGCATTTTTAGTACATACAGACATCTATTATTATTTTATATTTTAGCGTATACGTCACAAGATCGGTTTAAAGACTTAGTTATTGGCAACAGCAAATATAATATATATATAACTTAGATTAGTCAATTTATCATTTTCACAAGCTCGTTGGTATTTTATAACGACAAAACGATCGTTAGGTTTCATGGAAAACGAAATAATGGGCGGGAATAATAGAACTGGCACGTGCTTTCCATAATGATGTTAGTGTGATGATTAAAAAAAGAATTTTATTTAAAACCGGCACTCTATGAACAAATACCAAGAATTTTGATTTTTATGGATTTTGCCTATTTCATTACTTTTGACACATAACAGAATAAAATCTGTTGACGACAGTCGAAAAAAATGAGTGCTGAACAAAATAAGGAATTGTGTAAGGAGAATGAAATGTTGTCACTACAGCATACAATTATAGAATTAAAAAAACAGAAACGAAAACTTCAAGCGGAATATATAGCAGAGAGAATACTCCTTGAAAGTTTGTTACCTTTCATACGAAAGGAACCTATCTAACGAATATTTGCAATGGATTTCGGAAGAAAAAAGATTATTGAGTTAAGATGAATTATCCACCTGGGGCTTTTTTCGCCCTTTCTACGGTTTAATTGTTGAAAGACGGAAAGATTGTGATGTACCATTAATAGTTCGCGGTAATCAGATTCATTTGTGTCCATTTATTCTTACCAAATTGGAAATGTAAAATAATATCACAAAAAAAGTTTAAAAAAATTTTTATTTATAATTTTTATTTCAAGGTGTAACGATAAAATATTTTTGTGTAACCTGTTTAAAATCGGGTTGTTAATGTAGTTTATATTACGTGGTCTGTTAGAAAAAACAAACCACATCGCTTTCTATACAAACTAGTTTCGCTTTTTGATTTTTGTTGGCGAATAATGACTTATAAAGAAAATAAGGAACCGTTTAAGGATTATGAACTGATTAAACATTTAAATAAAGAATTGAAAAATCTAAATCGAAATCTTGAAATGGATTTAATTGCACAAAGAATGATATATTTTCAAAAAGAGCATAATTCTCACGAAATGCTTTTGGAAGGAGCCCCAAAAACTGGGTTCTTAAAGGCGATAGACGATTTAGTGGTTTTTATAGATAGCGTGTTAAATGTTATTAACGATAGTTCCTTTGTGTCAACAAAAAATGTTGTAAAATATTAATAAAAGTTTTAAATTTTAAATCAGAGTTTTTATTTTAGAGTGTGACAGCTAGAAGGATGTAAGATAATTTAAAAACAAATTATAACAATTTTTTACAAACATATTTAATTTCAGGTTCAACATTGTAACCTTGTAAAACTGATTTGATACCCACCCTTAATTATCGTCACGTGTAAACGTTATCAACTACAGTTACAGCCTTCTAAAACTAGTTTGGATTTTTCAACAATTGACTAATTATATCAATTAAACGCAAAAATGTTTATTAACATCTGGTATTATTGATCCTACTCTATTTTTTCCCAACTTTCGCATTTCCGCGCCAGATTGAATTAATCAATAAAATTATAAACGCAGATCACGTTTTGCCAGGAGACATTCCACAGAGCCAGTGAGAAAAAAAAACTGGTTGCTCTAACAAACGTTGTATATATTTAATGTGAATTAAAAAACGGTTTTTTTCAAAAAATTCAATTTTATTTTGTATTGCTCTGTTGTTTATATAACTTTTCTCTATATAATACAAGAAATATTTATAAAAAAAAGATTTATTTCATTTTATACACAGTGTTTTTTTTAGATCGAGGATAAATACATACCGAACTATATTCAGATTCTATACAATCTGTATCTCTCGAACGTCTTCTATTTCCTCTTACACCACATATTATACAAATTAAATGTTGAGGAAAGATTAATAATGCATCCGATGGAATTCTCATTGATAAACAATTGCCTTGTCTAAAAACAACAGGTTGGTAGTAAAATCGACATTGTTTATTCCAACAATAATACAGGAGTCCACCATATGTTTCTAACGACTCAGTATATCCAAAACAATAAGGACAACAAATAAAACCATCTTTTTGTGCTTTAACAGAACCTCTTTCTAACAAATTTTTGCAAGAACTCTCGTAATAAAATGAAGAAATAATTAAAAATATAATTAAAGAATATTAAAATTACTAAATAACATACTTTTATCTCCAAAATTGAAGAAAAACTGTATTTCTTAATATTCAACTCTCTCGTTTACACGGCGAATATATTTCTAATGATTAAAGGTATAATTCAAGTTTTTATACAAATTATGTATGTGTAGATATTAGTATTATCATAAATTAAAAACTCCGAAGATTTCAGGTTATATAAAAATAAGTCAAGGTAAAATCTTTTTTCATAATATAGTATATTTAAAATCACCTTTAGAAATAATTAATCAAATAATTATGTTTCAAAAATAATTTATATTTTGTAATTATTTTCAACCTTATTAAACGATAATTATAATACAAATTTATCGTAAATACATGTACTTTTTATATATTAAAAAGGGTGTTCGTATCGTTGGAATGTGCTTTCCCCCATCAATACACAAACCTGCTAACCTTGAGGAATTTAATATTTTTCAAAATATAAGTTATTTGTTGAGTTGTATAATATCACTGTAAAACCTAATTGCGAGTAAATTTTTTTTATTATATCACAGTTGAAATGGGAAAACGCGAGATGTCTCAAAAATCGCCCTCTTTAAAAGTTAAAAAAAAATGAAGTTATTTATGGGGAAACTAGAAATTAAATGGTTTCGATTTCCTCAGATTTGCAATTCAATCGGAAAATTTAGAACATCCAATTAACATTAAATTTATTAAAATTGATCAGTTAACTGTTTAGACGACATGTTCTACAACCTGTGTCATATAACCGTTTTATTTATGGATTTCAGTTTAAACACAAAGACAATTCAACTGTTAAGTACATAGAATTCAAAATAGAAATATTAATTGCAGAAGCATGTTCCTTAAAAAAAGAGGATATTTAAATCGATTATTTTTTTAATTTTAAACCGTTATTAACGTTTCATTATTAATTCTGTTAAATTCACAATGCGCTTCGGATTTCATCTGTTAGTTATTAAAAATTTAAATATTCGGTTTTTATGTTTGCAGAGCGAATTTTACATTTTCAACTAATGTTAAATATGTTAGGAATTCTATTTATAAAAATATTTTAAAAATTAATTTAAATTTTATTTTTAATATTTGTTAAAAAAAATTCAAAACAACCATTTACTTTCATTGAAGATATTCAATAATAATTATAATTTATATTAACCAAAACGAACTTTGCAGATAAAAAAGGATGTTTATATATGTTGGTAAACAAGACAGCACAAACAAATATACTAAATTAATATTGAGTTAATTAAAAAATAAAATTAAATTAAACCAAAAACAAAAATAATAATAATAATTTAATAGAAAAAATAATCAAAAGATTCATTAAAAATAAGTTTGAGCTATAATTAAAGAAAAATTAATTAGTTTATAACAATTTAAATAACAATGTTATAAATTCCTCTATCCGTAAATAATATTTGTATCTGTTGTCAAATAGTTGAGATTGAAATTTAAAAAAAATAAGTTTGATATTTTGAAACAAATGTTAGGTTGATGTTCTAAATAAAATAGCCTTTGTTGAATATTTCAATTTGAATTGATTATGATTTTGTTGTTTTTGATGGATAAAAATCATTAAACAATCGCTTATAAACCCAATATCATTTTTCTTTATATGTGCACGGTAACTTTCCACAAACTATTTTAATTTCTATTACAAACATTGAAGCTTTAAACAACATTAGCAATTGGTGGCTCAAGGTTTTAACATAAATAAATAAATAAATAATAATCAGCTAGGCTAATACCCAAGGCACCACCCTAGGCCTAAGTCATCGAGCGACTTTTAAAGCCTTTAATTCAGGTGTCCGGGTTACAATGCGTAGGAGGGTGGTGGCCAGCCCTTCACGCGAACCAACAGCTCCCTACACTAACTATTACCGTTAACCTCAACATTACAACCATTTTTCGTTCCGAATACAAGATCTTTACGACGTTCTAATTCTATAATAAAGAAAATCTACAATTAACGTGGAAATTGTAGATATCCTTTCCAGTACCAAGATCCACATTTGGAAAAATTATAATTTTATTTAAAATCTATTTTTTTTGGACAAATATTGATGTTTAGTGTTATTTAAAACTTTGAATGCTTGAATTAGTAAAATATTTCAAACCAGGCAAGAATAAGTTCCACTTAACCGAGAGAAGAGTATATGAATCGCAAAACACATTCTAGCCGGGGGCCACACTATTAATGGATAGGTAATTAACTTCTAGTCGTTTTACCTGTGGGTAAAAGTGATGAAAATGGAGTCAATCGAACCTGTAGTAAAACTGGGGTGTTATCATGTTGCCGAGCTTGTTCACCTTGGTATTAGGTATTATTTTTACGGTCTGTTATTGAACGTTCACAATTCACTTCTCTGTGATTCAATAGGATTTATTGACCATCACCTTGATTAATGTGCATTGTATGTTACAATTATTACAATCAGTTTAATTTATTCCGATAGTTGGATTTACCACATACTATACAAATAATCCTTTAAAGTTGATCATAGCAAATTTAACATTATAATAATGGTGTCCTAGGTAAAATATTTACATGCCAAAAGAACATTATTAGATAAATAGACCAAGCTTAAAGACCATTTTCAATATAATAATATATCAAATGGGCTTTGAATTTTAAAATGTAAAATATATTATAACAGATTTGACATACTATGAATTACATTATTTTTTGCGGTATTTATGAAGATTATAGTAGAATATCGCATTAGGAAACATTTCCATAATTTTAGTTTTAATGTAGTATGCAATTGTCAATTTAAAAGTAACAATCCATCAGTTTGATATTTAAGAACATTTTGCAAATTATGTGATTATTAAATTTTAGAGTCATTCCAGGTGAGATAATATTAAATTATTTTAGAATAAAGTATTTATCTTTCAAGATTTACTGGTTCTATTAAATAACACGGAACAATGACAACATTTTTATCATCAGAGTAAATCAATCCTATTTCTTTTGAAAGAAATTGTGCACCATTTTTGCAAAATAGCGCAAATTAATGTATCTTTTGTTGCGATAAATTCTATATTATTAGTGATTTGAAGAAAAAACCCATGGGTAATTTCATATAAAATGGGTAAATTTGAATACATTTCGGCTAAATCAAATTAAATTGGGTAAGTTCTTATATTATTGGATTAACTGAAATTATTATGATTGACTTGATAATAAATTGAAAACTTTCGAATACATTTTGGTAAATGCTTGTATCTTGGGTTAATTGAAATAAATAAATTTAGTAGAAACAACATTGTCTACATTTATATAAATTTTAAGAAATTCAAATGTTATTTTTTATTTGAATAATTTTTGGTAAATTCCAATGATATTGCGTAATTAATATCATTTTGTTTAGTTTTTTAATTTTGACTAAGTTCAATTTACTAAGTGTAAGTTCATTTATCATTGGGTGGTGCCTCAGGTATTAACTTAGGTGATTATTATTATTAATGGGAATAATATCGATACATTTATTATCTAATTAAAATAAATATTGGGTAAATTTATGTAATGTTTTTGTAAATAGATGATTGCTTGCAACGAACAAATAGACCGAATTATTGAAGAATAACTACGGATTTTATCGGAACATGAGGTATTTGGTGGCAGGTGTTTTGAAAACAAATGGCATTAACTAGCTCAAAAACAGGTAGCTGATTTAAACAGTCCTATAATATTACAAATCTTTGTAAAACTTTAGTTTTGGGAAATACCGCTAGAAGACGCCAGTCACATTTAACCATCATGTGACTACAGCAACTTTTTCTTGATTTTTATAATCATCCAGCATTTATCAACGAATCTTTTCCGATGACTGACAGTCAGTAAAATACGTAAAAAATGCATTTTGAAAGTAAAAGGATAAAGAGTTTCAACTCAAATTTTAAGGCAACCCTTTTTAAATGTAAACGAGTTGGCAGTTGGAGAAAGGGTGATCATCCTTTACTAATTCATATACAGCGGTATCCGAATTGCAAATATGTTCAGGATGAATCTACAGAAAATGTTCCCGTGCTACGCATAACGAACAATCCTTGGGAATTTAAGCCCAATGCGATCTGAATTCGTACGAATACAATCGTTTAAAAATTTCCCGCAAAATATTACCCGAGATGTAAATTTGTTTTAAAGCAGAACTGTGGTAATATACCGGGCGAGTATCGTTCAAATCAAAAACCCTATTCTAGCTTAAACGAGAAGGTTTTGGTCTATTGTTTAATTAATAATTTAATTAACAGTCTAGATCGAAGGAAATCTAAACCATTTTGTAGCATTTTATAATGAATTTTTTAGCAAAATATCGGTCGATCGAGTACTATAAAAAATATTATTTAGTTAACATTTAAATTAAAACAAAAGATAAAATAAATATTAAATTGTTTGTAATTTAGACTAAAAATATTACGTTGAATAATAAAAAAAAGGTAGTATGAGTTTGAAAGACTTTTATTTTTGAACATGTTTTCAATACTTATAATTGTTTCTAAAAGAAAAGTTAACTATCGAAAAACTCCGAAAATGAAACAGTAAAAATGTTTCAAAGTTAAAAAACCAATGTTTCAAACTTTAAAAAAATGTGTGTGGAATATATAAACCTTACGAACCACCATACAAGTTACAAGCAAGTGTTTTGATAGGTCACAAAACGTCAAACATCAAAGAAATTGGTAAATTATATAAACGGCAAAACTGACAATCAAATATACAATTATACAAATAATTTCAATCCTTATGTGCGAAGATTTATTGAAAAGTTACTCCATCGGATGATATTACTGAAAGCACCCGAATCCAATTTCTACAGGATTAACATCCAAGGAAAAATTGAAAGAATTTTTTACACAACGCTATCAACATAATGAAAAATTGAAATTATTTAGAAGTTTGTAAACATTTGAAATTACTTTGAATAAATTTTTTTTTAAACCTTATCAAGCTGGCTTATTTCATATTTACTAAACATTTTGGCTGAGGCAAGGAAGTTTGTACTTTTTTACAGACAAAAATACATTTAAAAAATCGAGATTGTTAATTTTGTGCGACATTATCATTCGTCTAACTTGTTTTCCTCGAGAACGGTGTAAATGACTAAAATCTATGCAAAATTGGTAGTTTGAAATGTTTTTCGTGACAGTGTGCTCAATTCGTGTACGACTGTTTTATAAAGCTTGAAACTATTGCGAAAATATAAAATTTTTTAAGTAGTAAATTTATGAAATTTTGTTTTAATAAATATTTATTTAAATGTGATGACAGAGAATACATTATTTATTTACAAGCTGAAAACACTTTTTAAATATTGTACGTCATTTAAACAATGATCCATTAATTCCCTTACGTCAAATGGGCAATAACCTATAAATTGATCCAAAAAATCTTCTTCCACTTGATAATCCTGTGAAATACGAAAGGCAGCGTAGATTTCTACGAAATCACAGAGTTCTTCTCGCTAATATAAATCAAAACAAATTAACGATGTTTCGTGTAATGAAATTGATTTCTTACTATTTTGTATGATCGCTTAAATGTATCGGCTCTTTCCGAAAAAATTGATACTGTTACAACTAGTCGACTGTCCGACCTAAATTTTAAAGATACTACAACAACAAAAAAAAACAATTTTAAAACAATATAAGTTATTTTAAAAATACACAATTTTTGCCGAGTTAATTAGAAATTCAACGTAACGGCTATAAAACACAGTAAATTTAGTTCTAGCTAGATCGAATAAAACGTGCAGGAATGTTTTAATAGAGAGCGTTTCTCACCGTTCTTCCTTATCGTAAGGCTTTTTCTCCCGGTATACCCTGGAGTTGGTGCGCGTAACGTTTTCCCTCACGCTAAGATAGCCCGCCGGCTAAGACAGTTGGGGAAACTCCGCCTTGATGAGGGTTGTTTTATCTGATTGTTTAGTATGTAATAGTATTATGAAAATTTATAACATAAAACTCAAAAATGAATAATACAATGTTATAAAATAATTTTCAACTCTGAACCTGAAATTAAATATGTTTGTAAAAAATTGTTATAATTTGTTTTTAAATTATCTTACATCCTTCTAGCTGTCACACTCTAAAATAAAAACTCTGATTTAAAATTTAAAACTTTTATTAATATTTTACAACATTTTTTGTTGACACAAAGGAACTATCGTTAATAACATTTAACACGCTATCTATAAAAACCACTAAATCGTCTATCGCCTTTAAGAACCCAGTTTTTGGGGCTCCTTCCAAAAGCATTTCGTGAGAATTATGCTCTTTTTGAAAATATATCATTCTTTGTGCAATTAAATCCATTTCAAGATTTCGATTTAGATTTTTCAATTCTTTATTTAAATGTTTAATCAGTTCATAATCCTTAAACGGTTCCTTATTTTCTTTATAAGTCATTATTCGCCAACAAAAATCAAAAAGCGAAACTAGTTTGTATAGAAAGCGATGTGGTTTGTTTTTTCTAACAGACCACGTAATATAAACTACATTAACAACCCGATTTTAAACAGGTTACACAAAAATATTTTATCGTTACACCTTGAAATAAAAATTATAAATAAAAATTTTTTTAAACTTTTTTTGTGATATTATTTTACATTTCCAATTTGGTAAGAATAAATGGACACAAATGAATCTGATTACCGCGAACTATTAATGGTACATCACAATCTTTCCGTCTTTCAACAATTAAACCGTAGAAAGGGCGAAAAAAGCCCCAGGTGGATAATTCATCTTAACTCAATAATCTTTTTTCTTCCGAAATCCATTGCAAATATTCGTTAGATAGGTTCCTTTCGTATGAAAGGTAACAAACTTTCAAGGAGTATTCTCTCTGCTATATATTCCGCTTGAAGTTTTCGTTTCTGTTTTTTTAATTCTATAATTGTATGCTGTAGTGACAACATTTCATTCTCCTTACACAATTCCTTATTTTGTTCAGCACTCATTTTTTTCGACTGTCGTCAACAGATTTTATTCTGTTATGTGTCAAAAGTAATGAAATAGGCAAAATCCATAAAAATCAAAATTCTTGGTATTTGTTCATAGAGTGCCGGTTTTAAATAAAATTCTTTTTTTAATCATCACACTAACATCATTATGGAAAGCACGTGCCAGTTCTATTATTCCCGCCCATTATTTCGTTTTCCATGAAACCTAACGATCGTTTTGTCGTTATAAAATACCAACGAGCTTGTGAAAATGATAAATTGACTAATCTAAGTTATATATATATTATATTTGCTGTTGCCAATAACTAAGTCTTTAAACCGATCTTGTGACGTATACGCTAAAATATAAAATAATAATAGATGTCTGTATGTACTAAAAATGCAATATACATACATTTTTGTAACGAAATTTTCCATTATTTAATATTTGTACCCAATTAAATTAATTATAAATATAATTAAAATGAAGCATAAGCAAGCGACAATAAAAACCATTGACTGTACGCTTAATAAAGAAACCATTCAAATTAAAAATACAGCCCTCTAGAAATTATAATAGTGGTAATAATAAATGTAATTATAAATGTATTTCATAGTTTACACATAATATAGGTTGTTTACATTAAAAGACGGGAGATAAATAACTCCATATGTCATCTTCAAAACTTATTGTAGCCTATTGAACCAGAAAACGTACAAATACAATAAACAGACTAAGATACGATAAGAACGATTTATTCTTAATTTGTTACGTTTATTCAATACACGAAGATAAACGTTCACGAATGCAAATTTTTTCACGCGGACAAATACATGAAATTAAGTTTTAATACGCTTATAGTAGTTAAGATACCTAAAAATTCCAGATAATAAGACGTACGTAAATTCTGGTACCTTTTAATATTCATTTACCTAATTTTAAGTTTAATTTACGCTTATTTAAATAATAGGCTTATTCACTTTCAATTATTTAAACATTTTGCAATTTTTATTAAACTATTAGTTATTTAAATAAATATTGAAATATAGCCGAGCTTATTTTATTCATGGATTAATCTACTGCCGAGCACTAACTTTTGCAACTCGAAAGGCTATAATTTTACCCAAATAGATGTCTGGTTAATTTTTAATAGTAAAATAATATATTCTAAAGTTGGAAAAACATTTTTAAGTTACATAATCAATAAAAATTCCAAGAACCATTTATTGAAAATAAATAAAAAATAATTAACTTTTTTAAATTAAAAATAGCAACATTGTAGATAGAATTTTCTCTGACTATACACAGTAAACGAACGGCTGATTATTGGTGACTATATTAAAACAAAATTAAATTTATTAATTTGAATTATTTTCAAAATTAAACATTACTTACATTGATTGATAATTTTAACTTTCTGCTGAAACACGTTACCAGAAACACGGTCTATGAAATTCTGCCGGATTGCGAGCTATATCTTTAAATTCATAAATAAAAAACTACCTCTAGGATATAACTGGTTCAACATTGTAACCTTATAAAACTGATTTGATACCCACCCTTAATTATCGTCACGTGTAAACGTTATCAACTACAGTTACAGCCTTCTAAAACTAGTTTGGATTTTTCAACAATTGACTAATTATATCAATTAAACGCAAAAATGTTTATTAACATCTGGTATTATTGATCCTACTCTATTTTTTCCCAACTTTCGCATTTCCGCGCCAGATTGAATTAATCAATAAAATTATAAACGCAGATCACGTTTTGCCAGGAGACATTCCACAGAGCCAGTGAGAAAAAAAAACTGGTTGCTCTAACAAACGTTGTATATATTTAATGTGAATTAAAAAACGGTTTTTTTCAAAAAATTCAATTTTATTTTGTATTGCTCTGTTGTTTATATAACTTTTCTCTATATAATACAAGAAATATTTATAAAAAAAAGATTTATTTCATTTTATACACAGTGTTTTTTTTAGATCGAGGATAAATACATACCGAACTATATTCAGATTCTATACAATCTGTATCTCTCGAACGTCTTCTATTTCCTCTTACACCACATATTATACAAATTAAATGTTGAGGAAAGATTAATAATGCATCCGATGGAATTCTCATTGATAAACAATTGCCTTGTCTAAAAACAACAGGTTGGTAGTAAAATCGACATTGTTTATTCCAACAATAATACAGGAGTCCACCATATGTTTCTAACGACTCAGTATATCCAAAACAATAAGGACAACAAATAAAACCATCTTTTTGTGCTTTAACAGAACCTCTTTCTAACAAATTTTTGCAAGAACTCTCGTAATAAAATGAAGAAATAATTAAAAATATAATTAAAGAATATTAAAATTACTAAATAACATACTTTTATCTCCAAAATTGAAGAAAAACTGTATTTCTTCAATAAAAACCATTGACTGTACGCTTAATAAAGAAACCATTCAAATTAAAAATACAGCCCTCTAGAAATTATAATAGTGGTAATAATAAATGTAATTATAAATGTATTTCATAGTTTACACATAATATAGGTTGTTTACATTAAAAGACGGGAGATAAATAACTCCATATGTCATCTTCAAAACTTATTGTAGCCTATTGAACCAGAAAACGTACAAATACAATAAACGGACTAAGATACGATAAGAACGATTTATTCTTAATTTGTTACGTTTATTCAATACACGAAGATAAACGTTCACGAATGCAAATTTTTTCACGCGGACAAATACATGAAATTAAGTTTTAATACGCTTATAGTAGTTAAGATACCTAAAAATTCCAGATAATAAGACGTACGTAAATTCTGGTACCTTTTAATATTCATTTACCTAATTTTAAGTTTAATTTACGCTTATTTAAATAATAGGCTTATTCACTTTCAATTATTTAAACATTTTGCAATTTTTATTAAACTATTAGTTATTTAAATAAATATTGAAATATAGCCGAGCTTATTTTATTCATGGATTAATCTACTGCCGAGCACTAACTTTTGCAACTCGAAAGGCTATAATTTTACCCAAATAGATGTCTGGTTAATTTTTAATAGTAAAATAATATATTCTAAAGTTGGAAAAACATTTTTAAGTTACATAATCAATAAAAATTCCAAGAACCATTTATTGAAAATAAATAAAAAATAATTAACTTTTTTAAATTAAAAATAGCAACATTGTAGATAGAATTTTCTCTGAGATACCTAAAAATTCCAGATAATAAGACGTACGTAAATTCTGGTACCTTTTAATATTCATTTACCTAATTTTAAGTTTAATTTACGCTTAGATTTATCTTTGTTGTCAACTTATTTCAGAAAATTCAAACTGATCCCAGTTTTTTACAAACTCAGTTAAATATTTCATGCTTTACATTTATAATTTTTAAAGCTTTTAAATAATTTTGTGTGGCAATATAAATTTAGTTTGAGGTCGATGCTATCAATTGTTAATAAAAATTATACGTTATTGAGTTTTTATTACTAAACTTGGAGATACTTATTTTATCAATAATTATATTCATCAAACAATCATAGTAGGGATGATCTGATTTAGAAAGAATTGGTCATATATACCCAGTTAATTTTTTAATCGGAATTGTATTTATACATTGTTGTTTTCTTGTAATAAAATTATATTAACTCTATCTTAACAAATTCTATATATAATCATATATACCAATATTTGTTTATATAAAAAATTAAATAAAACATTTTTTAACTGTTGGTTAAATATTTATTTAATTATTTTACATAAATTAAATTATAAACATTAAGTTGTGTTAGTTGGTTGAACCGAACCCATGACATCCTCTTTCCGTTTCTTTAAATTTCTGTTTAATAACAAGAAATAGTATATTATGTCAAAACTTTAGGTAAAGTCTTGGTTAAACATACTTCACACTCTACTACTGATGGATAAAATATTCTCTCACAAATCAATTGCGCTATTTTATCACCTCTTAAAATTTTATAATCAACTTTCCCATGATTGATTAAAACAATACCAATTGGTCCAGTATAGTCTATGTCAATAACTCCGGCTAAAACATCAATTCCGTAATGAAGGGCCAAACCACTGCGAGGAGCTTTTTAAACATGGTAAATTAAGAACTCATTTCTTAAATTTTTACAACATTTTGAAAAATTTTACCAATACGACCATAGGTGTTTTCGGGAAGTAAAATTTTTAAATCTGTTTCTATTAACATTCTGTTTCCAGAAACCAATATATAATCATATGCAGATTTTAAATCTAAGCCTGCTGAAAATTTGGTTGCGCGAACTGGATCGAAAGCATTCTTTGATATTTTTACAAATTTTATTTCCATTTAAATCTAGTTCACTTTTATGTAAGAAAAATGTTCAAACACTTGTCTTATTTGAACTACGTCCCCGGAACGAAACAAATTTGTCAGTCAGTGTGCTTTCCTACCATGGAAAATGTCACCTTTTTATACAGAATGTGACTGTATGTGTAATACTATTAACCGTAATTTTTTTAATCTGACAACGCCCTATTTTTATAGAAAAGAATACGCATATCTAAAAAAGATAATTAACATTTAACTATACTTAATGTATAATATATCCAAGGTTAGTTTTATAATTTAAAAAATAAGTATAGTTCATTTTTGTTTTAAATTTGAAATCACCCTTTTAATATGTTTAAAGGATATGTATTTACGAGAATGATGAATTATAATTTACGTTTGATATTAAGTTAGAAGGTTACACCTATTATTTATAATTATAATTAATTATTTTTGAGACATAGATATTTGATTAATCATTTCTAGAAATGTTTTTTAAATATGTTACAGTATTAAAAAACTGCACCTTGACACAAATTAGATCAATATTTTTATCTCTCAGCATTCTAATTTAAATTCTTTACTAATTTATATATTTTAATTATTTCACAAAATAAATAAAAACTTGAGAATTTATCTTCAATTAGTTAATAGCAAGATATTTTTGGTTAAAACAGTTATAAGTAAATAGATATATTACCTCATTTTTTAGTTAAGAAGAAAAACTTCTACGAAATAATGTAATTATAAATATTTTTAATTATATCGTTATAATATTTCTAGTTTTTTACAACCATTATTTTTTTCATATTCCTAATAATTGGATGGTTTATTTTGTACAGATTTTTGGAATTGAATTATTTTTTTAAATCTTTTTAAATTGTATAATTTATTTTGTAATTCTTCGCAAAAAATGATTTTATTCGAGTAAAATTTTATTTATTTTAATCTAATTAAGTGGTTTGTACTAGGATGGTATTCGTTACATATAGACTTTCTGTGGTCGCCTACAAATTTTGTCTTTGGCAAAATAAATATTATTAAATATTATAAAAAATTGTATCTTCAAAAGTAAATTGTTATTGAATTTTGTTTGAAAGAAATCTTACGTAGGAAAATAATAACAGTGGATTTTATAGAAAACGATTTATTTACATGTTTTAAATCATTTTACAAGTTTTTCAAGATTTTGCAATATTTCAATAGAAGTTTCCGCATTGTTGGGAATTAAAATTTGATTATTTTTACAATATTCTTCAAAATAAATAAGTGCTTCCAACTGATTATCGCTCGGCATTTTCAAATCGTTTGTAAGTACAGGATTAGACTCCATTAAAGAATCCAATGTTTCTTCAGCCATGTTAAGAATATTAGAATCTATACTTTCTTCTTTACTAGTTGGTTCAACATTTGAGTTCAAAGGTTGAATCTTACCGTAGATTACTAATTCATCGTACCATTCTTGATTTTTTACGTTAAACTCGTTCAAATAATCAATAATTTGGTCGTCTAATATTTCTTCTTCGCTTGTGTATTTCGGTTGATTTGAATGAAGACAATCGCAAACATCAATATTAAGAAGTGTTTTATTAGAATAACTAGATGTCAAATGGTTCATCAGATGCATCTTAAAAACTCTTCGTTCCAGAAATAAAGCTTGACAAACCCAGCATTTAGCACTAAATTTAAAACTATCTATAAAATCAAACGCGTGTTTGCGACATGGTTCATTATAATAACAAGGATTCTCGTTAGGCGATTTGCATTTAATTTCTGGTTTCCCCATAAATAACTTCATTTTTTTTTAACTTTTAAAGAGGGCGATTTTTGAGACATCTCGCGTTTTCCCATTTCAACTGTGATATAATAAAAAAAATTTACTCGCAATTAGGTTTTACAGTGATATTATACAACTCAACAAATAACTTATATTTTGAAAAATATTAAATTCCTCAAGGTTAGCAGGTTTGTGTATTGATGGGGGAAAGCACATTCCAACGATACGAACACCCTTTTTAATATATAAAAAGTACATGTATTTACGATAAATTTGTATTATAATTATCGTTTAATAAGGTTGAAAATAATTACAAAATATAAATTATTTTTGAAACATAATTATTTGATTAATTATTTCTAAAGGTGATTTTAAATATACTATATTATGAAAAAAGATTTTACCTTGACTTATTTTTATATAACCTGAAATCTTCGGGGTTTTTAATTTATGATAATACTAATATCTACACATACATAATTTGTATAAAAACTTGAATTATACCTTTAATCATTAGAAATATATTCGCCGTGTAAACGAGAGAGTTGAATATTAAGAAATACAGTTTTTCTTCAATTTTGGAGATAAAAGTATGTTATTTAGTAATTTTAATATTCTTTAATTATATTTTTAATTATTTCTTCATTTTATTACGAGAGTTCTTGCAAAAATTTGTTAGAAAGAGGTTCTGTTAAAGCACAAAAAGATGGTTTTATTTGTTGTCCTTATTGTTTTGGATATACTGAGTCGTTAGAAACATATGGTGGACTCCTGTATTATTGTTGGAATAAACAATGTCGATTTTACTACCAACCTGTTGTTTTTAGACAAGGCAATTGTTTATCAATGAGAATTCCATCGGATGCATTATTAATCTTTCCTCAACATTTAATTTGTATAATATGTGGTGTAAGAGGAAATAGAAGACGTTCGAGAGATACAGATTGTATAGAATCTGAATATAGTTCGGTATGTATTTATCCTCGATCTAAAAAAAACACTGTGTATAAAATGAAATAAATCTTTTTTTATAAATATTTCTTGTATTATATAGAGAAAAGTTATATAAACAACAGAGCAATACAAAATAAAATTGAATTTTTTGAAAAAAACCGTTTTTTAATTCACATTAAATATATACAACGTTTGTTAGAGCAACCAGTTTTTTTTTCTCACTGGCTCTGTGGAATGTCTCCTGGCAAAACGTGATCTGCGTTTATAATTTTATTGATTAATTCAATCTGGCGCGGAAATGCGAAAGTTGGGAAAAAATAGAGTAGGATCAATAATACCAGATGTTAATAAACATTTTTGCGTTTAATTGATATAATTAGTCAATTGTTGAAAAATCCAAACTAGTTTTAGAAGGCTGTAACTGTAGTTGATAACGTTTACACGTGACGATAATTAAGGGTGGGTATCAAATCAGTTTTACAAGGTTACAATGTTGAACCAGTTATATCCTAGAGGTAGTTTTTTATTTATGAATTTAAAGATATAGCTCGCAATCCGGCAGAATTTCATAGACCGTGTTTCTGGTAACGTGTTTCAGCAGAAAGTTAAAATTATCAATCAATGTAAGTAATGTTTAATTTTGAAAATAATTCAAATTAATAAATTTAATTTTGTTTTAATATAGTCACCAATAATCAGCCGTTCGTTTACTGTGTATAGTCAGAGAAAATTCTATCTACAATGTTGCTATTTTTAATTTAAAAAAGTTAATTATTTTTTATTTATTTTCAATAAATGGTTCTTGGAATTTTTATTGATTATGTAACTTAAAAATGTTTTTCCAACTTTAGAATATATTATTTTACTATTAAAAATTAACCAGACATCTATTTGGGTAAAATTATAGCCTTTCGAGTTGCAAAAGTTAGTGCTCGGCAGTAGATTAATCCATGAATAAAATAAGCTCGGCTATATTTCAATATTTATTTAAATAACTAATAGTTTAATAAAAATTGCAAAATGTTTAAATAATTGAAAGTGAATAAGCCTATTATTTAAATAAAAACAAACAATTACTTAAAAAAATACCGCTTTTATTCATTGTAATTTGTTGTGTTTTTAAAATATGTATTGATTGTTTATTATGTCGTTATTGTATTATTTATTTATCTCCAAAAGTAAATAAAGTTTCATTTCAACAGGGGTAAAACATAAGTTATTGGGCGGATATTGACCAATCAGACCTATTTGTTGTGTTTTAAAATATGTATTTTATTTCGACAGGGGTAAGCTAAATTGTATTTTATTTCGACCGGGGTTATACATAAGGGGCTATATCTCGGGCGGATATTGACCAGCTCCATTGTAATTTGTTTTAAAATGTGTATACATAGTTTGCACCGAAGGGAGGGGCCTATGGTCTCCAAGGAAACTGGGAGGGTGATCAAAAATTCAAACCATTTCGCGCGTAGCTACTAAATAGGTAGCCATTTTGTTGGTAATCTCGTCAAAGCGACAAAACTAATTAGATTTATGCTTTCAAATTTTAAATGGGCCCTAAACAAAGTCAGATAAGATTCTAAGGCCGGGTTATTTAAATAAAATATCAAATTACGACAGAAATATCTACGAAAAGAAGTTGACAAAGCTTATCAAAGTTAGGCCTTTGCGGTCATCCTTTTTACAATTACCTTCGCTATCGAATAAAATAAACAATTTTCGCTCCCCTTGGTAATTGAACTACTCGAACAATTTTTAACCAGGCAGAAACTAATTTCTTAATCATTTGAAAATAATTAAAATCCGCAAACAGACGATTGAAACTGTTAACCCTCCCGTTTTACTAAGAAATCTACACCGGCAAAATGGAGGCATAGAATCGTTCATTCTAGCTCAAATTAAATATTTATTCTTGGTTCTTATATCTATACTTGGAACTGCGTCATTGATGACGTAGGGATGCAAACTATGTATTGATTGTATATTTATTTATTTCCAAAAAGTAAATAAAGTTTAATTTTCAACAGGGGTAAGTAGGATATCACGTGATTGGCTGTGGCCAAAAGTGGCCAAGGGTATAAAGCGAAGGTCGCGAATTCGTTTCCCCATCTCGCAAATAACTAATTAGCATTTTAAACGGCGAAAAAACGAAAAAAATAAAAAAGTAACACCAAAAGTAAATTAACATAAGTATTTGGTGGGTTTACATATTACCGCCGATATCTCGGGCCGACCTTGTCCGATCGTGACCAAACTTGTTGATTTGATAGACCGAGGCTTAGTGGTTGTGGACAGGTGTCAGGCGTCGAGGTCAAAGATTATCTTCAAGGTGAAATTTAAAGTTAAAAATTAAAATATTTTTTTCGATTTTTCCAAGGACAAAAATTTTTGTTTTTGAAAATATTTTGGGGGGATGGGGGGTTATGGCGGCCATCTTGGCGGCCATCTTGGAAAAAAGCGTTCATATTTAGTCCCTCTCTACTGACCCTACGTGTCCAAATAATTATAGGCCAATCTCCGTATTGTCTATCTTCGCTAAGATATTTGATAAATGCTACATGCTACGTCTTACAAATTTCTGTGTCAAATTTAAATTATTATCGGACAACCAATTTGGATTTAGGAAAGGAGGGGGAACAGATCAGGCTTTGGCATCAGTATATAAAAAAATATTAGACGCATTAGACGAATCAAAATATCTTTTGGGCATTTTCTTAGATCTCGAGAAGGCCTTTGATAGCGTTCCGTATGATCGCCGTATTAAAAAATTATATCGTCTGGGTGTAAGAGGTTTAGCATTAGATTGGATAAAGAGCTACCTTACGAATAGAGTTTGTGTAACCAAAGTAAATAAATATATATCTAGTCCAAAAAAAATCTAAATAGGCGTTCCACAGGGCTAAATTTTATCACCTTTTTTATTTAACTTGTATATCAACGATATAACAAAACTATTATCTTCGGAATATGCAGACGACACAGTACTAATGATTGTAGGGACGACGTTAAAAGCACTAATAAACAAAGGGAATGAGCTATTAAACATTGTAAATAATTGGATAGAAAATAACGGTCTAAAATTAAATAAACTTAAAACAGAGTATATGATCTTTGCTAATGTTAATAAAAAAGTAAACGAGTCGGACTGCAAAATAATGGTTAAAGGAGTTGAAATAATAAGAGTTCACAAATTTAAATATCTGGGGGTATGGCTAGATGACAAATTAACATGGAGCAGTCATATCGATTATTTATGTACAAAATTGGCTGCCGCAACATATATAATTAGAAAATGTAGGGATTTTTTCCCAAGAAGTGCACTTTTTAATTTATATTACAGTTTCTTTTATTCCCATGTGAATTATGGTATTGTGTTGTGGGGTAATGCCGCGGATAATTATCTTGTCAGAATAAAAACCTTGCAAAAAAGGGCCTTACGAGGAATTTACAATTTAAATTGGCTGGCACCATAAACATTTCATGTTTAAAATTTATCTATAAAAATATTACTACCGTGTCAATCCCTTTATTTACTTTTAATATTAAAAACCGTCTAACTAAGTTAAAAAAATTGTTAAAACCGCCACTATGCCGCACTACAAAAAAACTAAACTCTATTTTTTATCAAGGCGTAATATTATATAATATGTATCACATCAGTATTGAGGGAATAAAAACAGTGGGTGCCGTCTTTAATGCGTTTAAAAATATAATAATGAATAACTTCTAACTTTTGTATGAAACTGGGAGATAGTGTTTGAATATTATATGTTTTTTTAAAGTGTTTTTTTAATGTTGTTTTTTTTTCGGTTTAATATTAGATATGTTAAAAAAAATTTACTTAATTAAATTTGTTGTTTTAATAGCAAGTGGCAGGGCTATAAGTCGCTTGAAGGCTTGGCCCTCCAACAACTTATGTATAACTAAAAAAATTAATAAATTTGAATTTGAATTTGAATTTGAATTTGAATATCTGTAATGGGACTGCAATTGTCCTGTAGTACAGGTCGGTTTTCACTGTAATTCTGCCTGAAAGCAGCTGCTATTTAGCTATATTTAGACTTCAACAAAACTGTAATGAAGTAACTTTTTTGCTGCTGTAGTCTGTAAATCGCAGACTGCAAAGTGGCTGAAATTGATCACTTTTCAGCCAAATAACAGTTCCCTTACAAACTATTTACAGATTATAAAATAATGGTTTTGGCAGTCTGTAATATGACTGTCCTGCAGCTAAGTTGCAGCCATGAAATTTTTGTAAGGGTTGGTTTTACTATTCGCTGATGACACAAAACTGTCTCACAAAATTAAACTACACTCCGACAATTTGGCACTCCAGGCTGACCTCGACCCGGTAGTTGCCTGGGCTAACTCTCATGGCTTATCATTCAACACAGCGAAGTGTTCGGTGCTACATCTCGGTCGTAAAAACCCAAACTATGTTTACACTATCATGGGCTCCGCTATTTCATCGACTCTTTCTGAACGTGACCTCGGTATCACATTGGATCCCAGTCTTAAATTTTCGACTCATTCCCACAAAATTACTAAGCGCATATGCTCCATTGTTGGTCTTATTCGCCGCAACTTAAATTTTCGATCCCCACCCCTTATTAAACAATTATATAACTCCCTGGCTTTACCACTTATCAATTACTGTTCCCCAATTAGGACTCCACACCTAGTTACCGATCTCTCTTCTTTGCAGAAAGCTCAAAATAAATTTTCAAAGTTAGTCACTTGTTTGGAAAAAAACCCGGCCCCTTCCAGGTGGAAAACCCTAGGATTTCAACCCATCTCCGCTAGGCACAAATTCAATAATTTGTGCCTACTCCATAAGTTTTTCTATAACGGTCTCGATCTATACATTTCTCTGACTTTTTCACCCTCAATTCTAAATCGACTACTCGCGGTCATACCCTAAAGCTGTCCAAACATAGGGCCAGTGTAGCAACCCGGCAAAACCATTTTTTTCCCACAGCGTCATTAATGACTGGAACAGCCTGCCGGATGCTATGGTCACGCAAAAATCTTACCCTGTTTTTAAAAATTTGTTACGGACCTACCTAGCTGAGAAAACCTAGTATCTCCCTATTTGTATTAGAGTATTTCGTAGTATTTTTATTTTTTCTTTGTATTCTAGTAATTTTTGTATCTCTCTTTTGAAGTGTCATTATATTATTGTTGGTTTTGTTTCTACTCCCTGTATTCCGATGCTTGGGCATAAGCCCCTGAGGCTTTCCAAGTAATTAATTAAATAAATAACAGAAATATAATAGATACCGCAAAACTGGTGGCGATAACAAAATGGTAACACGAAATGTTTCGAAGTATAATAGAGGATGACAGACTACCATTTTTTCAAAATGTTTTCCGAGTTAAATGTATTTACTGAACTGTGAGTTTTAATAAATAAAAATTTTACCAAAATACGTCACTTTAGTATATTTAGTATAGTCAAAACATTTCATCTAGCCTTTTTGTTCCCGCCTCCAGGCTTGCGGAATTCAATATATTTATGGAGGTAATCGTTTTGGCGAATTACCGATGTCAGTAGACGCTTCAAAGGAGTATATTATTATAAATATTATATATTTATACTGATATAGTTATTTTTTTATTTAATTTTAGTTTCATTGTATCATTATCACATTTTTTAGTTTTTCCTAATGAATAAAATTTCAATGGTGCCCATAATTTCTATATTTCTTGATGCCCTAAGCAATTGCTTTTTTTGCCTAATGGTTAATCCAGGGCTAGCCAATGATACGCTTCGCATTTTCTGACGTCATGGGTGCCGAGAAAGTCTGGAAATTCGCCGAAAAACTCGATTTCCACCATTTCGACTTCTTTGTATAATAATTCAAAGACCACTTAACCGATTTTGATGAAATTTCCTGTACTTGCTATAAAATATTTGCTCTTTCTAATGAATCATTAATTAGCCATAGCTAAAATTTCGTGCAACCAACACTTTAAAAAGAACTAATAATTATTGTAAATTGCCAATTTTACAAATCACATTGATAAAGAAATGAGCAGTTGATAATAAAAATTATTGGTTATTAATCATAATGAATAACATATAGTTGATAGAAAAATATATCTGGAAATTTTAATAGTTATTTTTGGGTAGCGTGGCCGAGTGGTCTAAGGCGCTGGTTTAAGGCACCAGTCTCTGCGGAGGCGTGGATTCGAATCCCACCGCTGCCAACGAAATATTTTGTTATTGAAAACAATTTAAGTAGGATAGTACCCCGCACGAGCCATCTTCCGTTATCTTATCTCCGACACCCTTTCCCCGGTGGGGGGCTAAGCTTCTGTAGTCGTGAACTAAAAATCCTCCGAACATATTAAAAATTTCAAGCCACCATCTATTGTTATTTATTCTTTTTGCTCTTAAGTTTGGAACATATACCACCAGGTGTCAACGGCATATACATCGAAATACTGTATATAGAAAAAGCATGGCTTTTAGGTTGTTTTGTATCGATAGAGCTAAAGTTGTTAAGTGTAGGAATCTTAAAGGTTTGCGTTGAAAAAGGCCGATTAAATGCGTTTGGCACATATTTTAGAGCGAATCTTCAAGATCAGTTTAAAACCTTTCCACATCCCTACCACGATCTGTTTTCTAGAATAATAGGTTGAAAAACTGGATGTATAACATTATTCATAAAGTTTAATTATCATTATTTTTATATATGGCCATAGACATCGGTCCCAGAAATAGGGTCTTTGGCATTTGGAAGACCGAATGTATGGTTGATTACATTACTAAATAATTGAAGATATAAAGTTGGATTAAAAGTAATATTTGCTCCTTTAAGACTTTATCTGGTAAGAGCTCTAAACAGTTTTTTCAGTTTGGAGAACTGTTTTTGTTATAATATCAAGAATGTATTTATTTCTACTCAGAGAGAATGAATATGTCGAGATTATTTTTAGCGTTTCTCCAATTCCACCCGTTGGGGCCCCCGGTATGCTCTTCCGCTTTAATAAAATAAAAAAATTCTGCAATCTCATTGGTTCTTAAAAATTACGTTTTTCGACGCGATTAGCGCCGCTGCGAGGACGCAAAAAATAAGACCGCCTCTTCCTCCTCCCCCCCCCCCCCTCGTAGCGTGACGGGGTTAGGGCCTCAACGTGTCCGTCGATAATCTCGACATATTCATTCTCCCTGAGTATAAATAAATACATTCTTGATAATATATAACCATTTATTAAAACTCGAAAATTAATTTGCTCTTCACTCAAACATAGATGTCAATCTTAACTTGTGACTTTAATACAAAAGATTATTTATGGATCACCCAACAGCAAACTAACACTTACTTACGCGGAGTAACAAAGTGTTTGTATATTTTATCAAGGGGTCCTTTATTATGTACTACCCTATACAGTAAAGGCTTCGGATATTTCGAAATAAGGCTTAAACATATACAATATCGCGAAACAGAAAGGTCGCGTAGGCCATCCGAGTTTACTTTTCTCCATTACCAATGTCTCAATTAAACATCTGTAGTCATACTTACCTGGCGTCGCTGCAGCCTTGGACGAGAATCCATCATTGCACCGCGATGGGTTTGTCTCCAACTTTCTTTTGCTAATCGCATTGGATGGGGCGTGCTAGACCCCACCTATCTTAAAACAAAATGAAACTGATTAGGGTATTAAAATAATTAGTTAGATAAAGTTATCCATGAGGACATAGTGTTTTTTCTTTAAATCCCATATTATAAGAAGTGGTACATCTCATTTGAGGTGTTTTGAAATTATTAGTCGATCTGTTTATTGCGTAATCATTCGTGAAACAAGACCCTACATTTTCTAGCCATTTCTCTGAACTCAATTGAAGACTTGGCCCTCCAACAACTTATGTATAACTAAAAAAATTAATAAATTTGAATTTGAATTTGAATTTGAATTTGAATATCTGTAATGGGACTGCAATTGTCCTGTAGTACAGGTCGGTTTTCACTGTAATTCTGCCTGAAAGCAGCTGCTATTTAGCTATATTTAGACTTCAACAAAACTGTAATGAAGTAACTTTTTTGCTGCTGTAGTCTGTAAATCGCTAGACCCCACCTATCTTAAAACAAAATGAAACTGACTAGGGTATTAAAATAATTAGTTAGATAAAGTTATCCATGAGGACATAGGGTTTTTTCTTTAAATCCCATATTATAAGAAGTGGTACATCTCATTTGAGGTGTTTTGAAATTATTAGTCGATCTGTTTATTGCGTAATCATTCGTGAAACAAGACCCTACATTTTCTAGCCATTTCTCTGAACTCAATTCCAATTTTTAGTTCCACATCGAGATATATATATCGAAGTGGGACTATTGCTATGGACGGATTGTCGTTAAGTGTTGTTGTTTGTGTGTTTGTTGTGGAAAAGCGACGACACGGTAAATGGAGCTGCGAAAAATAATTCATTAATATAATTTATATTGCTGGCCTGGCCTGGGCTCGAACACAGATAGCCGCTCGCCGCGTAACCTCCTACACCCGATGCCTCTAACAACTGCGCCACACCGCTCTGTACAAAATTTACTCGGAAAATCTAGTCTTTCCTTGCAACGCGGTAGGGTTTGTCAAGTTAAGTTGTCGCAATTCTCGTTCCTTTTTCCGGGTTTTTTTACGTATATTTACGGCGTTTTAGGGTCAAGCTAACCTCAAACTTCGCCTCCCCCCGCCCTAATTTCGACCCCTGCGGGTCGGACTGGGGATTTGCGGACAACCATATTCCGTTCTCTTTTCGTATCACATAGGCTTTTTCGCCCGACAATTTTCTCCCTCGCCCCTGAATCGCGAGCCACCGCTGACGGTGCGGTCTGCGGGTCGGACTGGGGATTTGCGGACAACCATATTCCGTTCTCTTTTCGTATCACATAGGCTTTTTCGCCCGACAATTTTCTCCCTCACCCCTGAATCGCGAGCCCCCGCTGACGGTGCGGTCTGCGGGTCGGACTGGGGATAATAAGTGTGGCACTTTCTTATCGAAACCGTGTTTGGTCAAAAGTAAGAAGTGTGGCACTTTCTTATCGAAACCGTGTATGGTCAGAAGTAATAAATAAGTGTGGCACTTTCTATAGCGGTACAAGTAGATTGTTAACTAGTAGTGCCCGTAAAGGCAGGAGAGATAGATCCGTTAGACATTGCAGCAGAGAGCATATAATATTATATAATAATAATAAATGTGGCACTTTCTTATCGAAACCGTGTTTGGTCAGAAGTAATAAGTGTGGCACTTTCTTATCGAAACCGTGTTTGGTCAGAAGTAATAAATGTGGCACTTTCTTATCGAAACCGTGTATGGTCAGAAGTAATAAATAAGTGTGGCACTTTCTTATGGAAACCGTGTATGGTCAGAAGAAATAAATAAGTGTGGCACTTTCTTATCGAAACCGTGTATGGTCAGAAGAAATAAATAAGTGTGGCACTTTCTTAGCGAAACCGTGTATGGTCAGAAGAAATAAATAAGTGTGGCACTTTCTTAGCGAAACCGTGTATGGTCAGAAGTAATAAATAAGTGTGGCACTTTCTTATGGAAACCGTGTATGGTCAGAAGTAATAAATAAGTGTGGCACTTTCTTATCGAAACCGTGTATGGTCAGAAGTAATAAATAAGTGTGGCACTTTCTTATCGAAACCGTGTATGGTCAGAAGTAATAAATAAGTGTGGCACTTTCTTATTAAAGGGATAGTGACCGAAAAAAAAACAGTTGGTCTCATTCGATAGAACTCTTTAACGCGCACGCAGTGCCGTTAATTTCCGCCCCCTCCGACCAACCCCCTTAAAGGGAGAGTTACCGGAAAAAAAGTTGATTTCATGAGGGTGGGCGGTGGCCACTCTTTAACATAGGATGGGGTCGGACTGGGGATTTGCGGACAACCATATTCCGTTCTCTTTTCGTAACACATAGGCTTTTTCGCCCGACAATTTTCTCCCTCGCCCCTGAATCGCGAGCCCCCGCTGACGGTGCGGTCTTCGGGTCGGACTGGGGATTTGCGGACAACCATATTCCGTTCTCTTTTCGTATCACATAGGCTTTTTCGCCCGACAATTTTCTCCCTCGCCCCTGAATCGCGAGCCCCCGCTGACGGTGCGGTCTGCGGGTCGGACTGGGGATTTGCGGACAACCATATTCCGTTCTCTTTTCGTAACACATAGGCTTTTTCGCCCGACAATTTTATCCCTCGCCCCTGAATCGCGAGCCCCCGCTGACGGTGCGGTCTGCGGGTCGGACTGGGGATTTGCGGACAACCATATTCCGTTCTCTTTTCGTATGCCCCCGCTGACGGTGCGGTCTGCGGGTCGGACTGGGGATTTGCGGACAACCATATTCCGTTCTCTTTTCGTATCACATAGGCTTTTTCGCCCGACAATTTTCTCCCTCACCCCTGAATCGCGAGCCCCCGCTGACGGTGCGGTCTGCGGGTCGGACTGGGGATAATAAGTGTGGCACTTTCTTATCGAAACCGTGTTTGGTCAAAAGTAAGAAGTGTGGCACTTTCTTATCGAAACCGTGTATGGTCAGAAGTAATAAATAAGTGTGGCACTTTCTATAGCGGTACAAGTAGATTGTTAACTAGTAGTGCCCGTAAAGGCAGGAGAGATAGATCCGTTAGACATTGCAGCAGAGAGCATATAATATTATATAATAATAATAAGTGTGGCACTTTCTTATCGAAACCGTGTTTGGTCAGAAGTAATAAATGTGGCACTTTTTTATCGAAACCGTGTATGGTCAGAAGTAATAAATAAGTGTGGCACTTTCTTATGGAAACCGTGTATGGTCAGAAGTAATAAATAAGTGTGGCACTTTCTTATCGAAACCGTGTATGGTCAGAAGAAATAAATAAGTGTGGCACTTTCTTAGCGAAACCGTGTATGGTCAGAAGTAATAAATAAGTGTGGCACTTTCTTATCGAAACCGTGTATGGTCAGAAGAAATAAATAAGTGTGGCACTTTCTTAGCGAAATCGTGTATGGTCAGAAGTAATAAATAAGTGTGGCACTTTCTTATGGAAACCGTGTATGGTCAGAAGTAATAAATAAGTGTGGCACTTTCTTATCGAAACCGTGTATGGTCAGAAGAAATAAATAAGTGTGGCACTTTCTTAGCGAAACCGTGTATGGTCAGAAGTAATAAATAAGTGTGGCACTTTCTTATGGAAACCGTGTATGGCCAGAAGTAATAAATAAGTGTGGCACTTTCTTATGGAAACCGTGTATGGCCAGAAGTAATAAATAAGTGTGGCACTTTCTTATCAAAACCGTGTATGGTCAGAAGTAATAAATAAGTGTGGCACTTTCTTATCGAAACCGTGTATGGTCAGAAGTAATAAATAAGTGTGGCACTTTCTTATTAAAGGGATAGTGACCGAAAAAAACAGTTGGTCTCATTCTATAGAACTCTTTAACGCGCACGCAGTGCCGTTAATTTCCGCCCCCTCCGACCAACCCCCTTAAAGGGAGAGTTACCGGAAAAAAAGTTGATTTCATGAGGGTGGGCGGTGGCCACTCTTTAACATAGGATGGTGAATTTTATTTCAAACAATAGGAAATCACATGGGCCCAACAGATTTTTTATTAGTTTGCCCACCCGGGTCAGCTGATGGTGGGCGGCATCCACTCTTTAACTTAGGGTGGCAATTTATTTATAAAAAGATAATAAATCACGTAGCCTCATTAGCTTTTGTATTAGTTTGCCTACCTGTGTCTACTAAGGGTGTATATATTTGTCCACTCTAATACACTGATGTGGAACTAATATTACGGCCTGGGCCGACTTGTTGCGTCTAAATCCGTCGGTTCTAAAAGGGCACATCTTCCAGGCTGCAGAGCGTCGCTGATGATAGGTTTTTTACACACAATCCTAAGGATTTGTGTGTATTAGTCTCACGTATAGTGTAGCCGATGTCGATGTCGATGCCGATGCCGCCGTGTCGCGCATACCTCTTCAACGGTTAGGGCTAGAAGAGTCAATGATATTTCCTTCGAATGTACATGCATCGCCATTGATAGCCTTTCATAAAGTTTTCAAATCGGAGCCCTAGAAGTTGGGCATTTGCCCAATTTACTATTTTCGGTGGTTTCGCTTTATGTGGTTGATATTTTATTTAAAATTAAGTCCGATAACGTTAAAAAAATATTATTAGATAGGCTAGGATTCAGTTGATTTACAACTTCGGTTATGTCAGTAAATATTAAATTTAAGTACAGTTTTCAGGGTAATTTACGGGACCCCAATTTTCGTGGTTTTATATTTCCGCCTGAAAGTCGACATAACGTTGCTTAATTTAAGTCCGATTTTCATGAAAATTATATTTTTGAATAGCTGTGGTTTACATATAACCTAGATATGCAAATACGTTCCTTAAATTTAATTCCAAGTAAGGTTTTTTGGGCAGCGTATACGGACCCCCGCAATTTCCAACATTGTAAATCCGCGTGTTTATAGAGGTCTACGCGCCCGTTTCCCTCTGGCTTGTTTCAAGGCCGTTCAGAGTGGGCCGCGCTTTCAACGTATGACCAGAAGTAACAATTAAGTATGACACTGATCAACCTAGTCTTGGGCGTATGAACAGAAGTAATAAGTGTGACACTCAACGTAACAAATAAGTGTGATCAAAGTAACTAATAAGTGTTATCAGAAGTAACAAATAAGTGTGATCAGAAGTAACAAATAAGTGTGTAGGAAGTAACAAATAAGTGTGAGCACGAGTAACAAATAAGTGTGATCAGAAGTAACAAATAAGTATGAAACTGATCGAACTAGTCTTTTTCGTATAACCAGAAGAAATAAGTGAGACACTCGGCTGACTAGTAGTAACAAATAAGTGTGATCAGAAGTAAAAAATAAGAGTGACACTGATCGAAGGAATCTTCGATGCTTTCAAAGTATGACTAGAAGTAACAATAAGTGTAAATATGTGTGACCGTAGATATATTTTGGTCGTGATACCGGCGTTGCAGGTTGCTGTGAATAGCTCAAACAAACTTAACACATTAGAAGGATTGTGTGTATTCTGACCGTCGTGCGTCTTGTTTTCTCTAAAATTGCTGGATTTCTCGTAAGTATGGAAGTTCATACTCCCAGGTAGCAGGATGAGCATGCCCAATCAATTTATTCAAATACATCGCCCTATTAAAAACAATACCCGTTGTAGTGGGCTTTTAATTTAACGTGAGTCACAGATTTTTTATTGGTATAAACATTTTAATTTTTGCAGATTTCTTTGCATTTGTAAAATAACCTATTTGAAACTTAAATATTCGTAAAAGCTTTAAGTTGACCACTTACTCAACTATTTTAACGTCATAGGTTATAAATTTCCTCCTTTATTTATACTTGGTTCTTGCCAAATCCTTTGGGGCCGTTGATTCACACATTAATAATCTTACACAAAATTCGTCTAAGCGAAAGCGGAGTAAAAACGCTCTTGCATATTTTACCAAGGGGTCCTTTATTATGTACTACGCGATACAGTAAAGGCTTTAGATATTTCGAAACAAGGCTTAAACATATGAATTATCGCGAAACTGAAAGGTCTTGTAGGACAGCCGAGTTTACTTTTCTCATTACAAATCACCCAATTAATTATTATTTATCATACTTACCTGGCGTCGCTGCGGCCTTGATCTGTGAGTAGGCGGGTTCGGACGAGAATTTATCATTGCACCGCGATGGGTTTCGAGTTCGACTCCAGCTTACTTTTGCAAATTGCATTGGAAGGGGCGTATAAGTTAGGGTAGCGGGTTTCTGCGTACCCGCTCAACTCCAAACAATTAAATTGAAAAATAAAACTGTTGGTATGAAATCCAGCGTATTTCTTAAACTACCTAGTGTCGTTTTAGTACGACCAGATATAATTTATAGTAAATTTTCCCAATTTACCCATTTGAGTTTAGATATTTAGAGTAAATTTACCCAATTTACCCATTTGAATTTAGATATTTATAATAAATTTACCCAATTTACCCATTTGAATTTAGATATTTATAGTAAATTTACCCAATTTACCCATTTGAATTTAGATATTTATAGTAAATTTACCCCATTTACCCATTTGAATTTAGATATTTATAGTAAATTTACCCCATTTACCCATTTGAATTTAGATATTTACCCAAATTTATTCGGCTTTATCGACCAGAATAACCCTTAAGACTAATTTTTATCCAAATCTAAAAAGGTAGGGTGGTAAATTCCAAAACCTTTGGTCGATTTGTCGTGGAATGACCCCAAATTCTGAAGTTTACCAAAATTTAGATATTTACCCGAATTCAGATATTTATATTAAATTTAATTACCCAAATTTAAATACTTACTAAAAATTAAATACTTACCCCTATTTAAATTCTTACCCAAATTAAAATACTTACCTAAATTAAATTTCAATATTTAAATTAAAATATTTACCAAAATTTAAATATTTACCAAATTTATATATTTACCTGAATTAAAATACTTACATAAATTTAAGTACTTACCCAAATTATTACTCAAATTTAAATACCCAAATTTAGACATTTACCCTAATTAAGATAGTTACCCAAAAATATATTTAGCCAAAAATGATAGTTACCCAAAATTAGATATTTACCCAAAATTTGATATATTACCCAAAATTAGATATTTACCTGAAATTAGATATTTACCTAAAATTAGATATTTACCTGAAATTAGATATTTACCTGAAATTAGATATTTACCCAAAATTGGATATTTACACAACGTAAACCACCTTTGTTTAAATTTTTTTTGAATAATTTCATAATAGAATCTTCGATTTTGCCATGTTAATTTACATAGATAAATATATTATTTTAGTTGTCTAAAACGTTTTCGGTTGCCATGGTAAAACTAAAGCCCATCGCATTTTTTCCCTTTGGGGTTTTTTAAGTTACATGAAGGTCTACTTAATCCCTGAATTTAAACAAAACCGATGAGTTACACCTCGGGTAGTCTCCTTGTGAGAGGTGCCCGAATAATCATAAAACAATGAGCAGTTACTCTGAACATTTTGGAGCGGTGTATAGTAACAGATGCGAAACACTCATTCAAGTTTATAAGAAGCGTTACGTCGCTTGCCAGCAATATAGGTCCAGCTTACGAACCTTACGTTTGAGATCCAAAGCTCTAGCTAAAAAAAGCTGAAGAAATGAAAGGAAAATCGAAGCCAATGAAACCCAACAGAAAGACGAAAACCAAGCATGTTTTATCTAAGAAGGGCAAGAAAGATGTTCACAATTTAAAACAGCTTTTTAATGAAAAAATTAAGAAAGAAAAACCTGGATCTTTCATGTCAGTATTCATTAAACAACAATTAAGAGCTTTAGAAAGATCTAAGTATGGCATGAGGTGGGACAGTTTTTTCTGAAGTGGTGCTCCTACATTAAAAATAAATCAAAATCAACCTACGAAGCTTTACAAAAATCTGGAATTGTTATACTTCCCTCAACAAGAACATTGTATAGTCATGACCATTCCTTAAAAAACAAATATGGTTTTGATGAAGATTCGATTAATGAAATGGTTGAAATGACGGACATTGATAATCTTCCTGACCATAAGAAATACTTTTGTTCTCCTGTTAGATGAAAAGTCAGTCAAGCCTGATGTAATATGTCACACAGATACAGGTAATATGACTGGATTTATTGACATAGATGACCATCATAATGACCTTGATGACATGGAGCGTGAAGAAATGGGCAGAACTGCACCGCCATTAGCAACTAATATTCTCCAATTTATGCTTCGTGGAATTACCAGCAATGTTAAAATACCATTCGCACATTTTCCAACAAATGGTGCTACTAGTGGCGAGCTCTATTCACTTATTTGGCAGGCCATTAGTTGTTGGAAAACAATGGTTTCAGAATTTTAGCTGTAGTTGGACATGTTGTCAGAATTTATAGCCCGGTGTACCGGTAAGAAAAGAACCACACCACCGGAGGCCTATAGCTGTAGTTGGAGATGGAGCTTCGACTAATCGAAAGTTTTTAGTATGTGTGCCAGTAATGAAGTGTTGTAAGTCGGAATATTTTCCGTGGAAAATTTGCCGCTCGGATTATTTTCCGGAAAATGACCGAGACCTTTTTTCCGGAAAATTTCCGTATTTTTCCGAAAAAACTAAAAAAAGTTTTCATTCTATGATTAGCCTAATATATTGTTTGCAAATTTAAATAAAGCGGCTTTTTCACCTAATTTTTTCGAATCTGAAAGTAAAACTAAATCTCTAGACTAGTTTAACCTGATTAAGAATGTAACATAGGCTAAGTAATGTTTTTTAGTATGTTTTCTGATCTTAGACATTTTATATCGATAAAAAGTTTAAAAAATTAAAAACCCTTAAAAGTAATTTATTTTAGAATTTTTTATTTTCCGATTTACTGAAAATTTTCCGCATTTTATTTTTCTGGAAAATTAAAAACACTAAATGAAACAAACAATACTGTTCCATTCATCGCTACTAATATTCATGCAGCTGATGAAGAAAGGGAGGATATATTTTCTATCAGATGCTCCACATTTGATTAAAACTGTTCGTAACTGCTTTAGTAAAAGTGGTGCTCATTCCAAGTCTCGGAGTATGTGGAAAAATGGCGAGGAGATTTCTTGGAAAGTTATTTTGCGCCTTTATTACTCGCAATTAAAAATGAAAGGTCAATTTAAAAACGCATCGAAGCTAACATATGGACACGTTTTTTAAATGGATACTCTAAGATGAAAGTGAATTTGGCAACCCAAGTTATGAGCACAACTGTGGCTTCTGCTATAGAAACACTACTTGGGGAAGAAATACCCTGAAACAGTGAAGTTCATACGGACGTTTGATAATTTATTTTTGACTTGTGTAATGTTAAGTACTGCAATGAAAGTTTAAGGAAACGAAAGGCCAACAAAAGAGTGTATGACGATGTTAATGACGAGCGTTTGAAGGTAATGACACCAATGTTGGATTGATGGATGACTCAAAAATTAATATTTGTATTAAATTTAGTGGCTCGAAACAGACTTCATAAAATATTTAGATGACTGGGAGAAAGACGTTGCAGTACGCCCAGGTGATTTTTCAAAAAAGGAAAGGAGTGCAATGCTTTTAAGTGCTCCAACTATTGAAGGTCTACGTATGACTGGTACAGCTAATATAATTACAACGATAAGAGCTTTACATTTTCATATATTTAGAGTTGTTTTTCAATTACAGCTCTTTCAACAGTGGGAATAGTAAAATTCCTTCTTAAAAAGGGAGCAAAGTTTGTCTTGACACCTAAATCAAGACCCGCTAGAACAGTATTTTGGAAGACAGAGATGTTCTGGTGGTAGAAATTGTAATCCCTCCGTTTCTCTCCTTGAAGCCAATATGGATAAATTAAAAGCTTTATCAGGACTTGTTTTAGAAGCCGTTAATGGCAATACAATGATATCAGAAAAGATGGTTAAGTAAATATTGTTTTAATCATTTAAAAACAGTATCACAGTTAAATAAAATATTTTGTAATATCTCCATAAATTGAAATTCATTGTGGCTTACATTTCTAAACTAAACTTTCTTTTGAACTATTTCAGTAGTAATCATAAGGTAAAACCCCTAAAATTGGCCATCAAACTGCCCCATGTTTAAAATAGGAACATTTTAAAATATCACGTTGCTTGGTTTTTTCAGGTACATTGAGGTAGGAATTGTTCGAAAGTCATAATCAGAATTGTCTTGGAAGTTATTGAAACTTTGCATTGAGGTTGATGCGGTAGCTTGCGTTGAGGGACATTCAATAGATTATCTTATATGTAAAGTTGGAATTTGATCTGGTTTTTGAGCTCTTTTCCTTTTGCTTTTCTTTTTTGGTAGTTTGACATTTTCCCTACCAGGACTCTTCTGACAAGTCTTAGATTTTATCTTTTTTGGAGAGGTTCGGCTTTCGCCTTCTTTGCTTTTCTCCATAAGGCTCTTTCCCAATGCTTTCTTCGTTCTGAGGGCTTCTCTTGTTTCCAATTGGTATTGCTCAAGAATGTCCCGCACTAAACATTCAAAAGCCATTTCTTGCTATCATCTTGATTGTAGATTAGCCTCCATGCCTGCCAGGCCCGGATTTAGGTTTTGGGGGCCCCTAGGCACAACTTGCGGGCACCCCCCCCCAAATCTTTGTAGTTAAAACAGCTTAAGTTTGCCAAGGTCCTAATGACTTTCTTCCCACATTAGAATTAGAAACGAAATAATAAAAATGAAATCAAAACATAAGCCATCGAATGTTGTAAAGTGTAATTAAGACAAAAGGCACAGCGCAACCAATATTTTTCTTTAAAAAAAGCGAACTTTCTACAGGAACAGGAAAATAATTTGATTACAAACTAATAGAAGGAACAGATTTTAAATGGGCCTACGTCTAATTTTAAGTTGAACAAATGTACTAATAATACTCTCATGGCTTATTTTTCTCAACACATCGCTTTCCGAGCAATTTGGTCGCGAATATTTTATTTATTATTTACTGGTTAAGTTGGGAATAGTGGGAATGGACGCTTCAATAAAAGATACTCGGTTTCTACTCCCCTCTCCAAATTTATCTGGGAAGGAGCGATTTCCGGTCGGTCGGTTAAACGGTTAAAATGGCTAGCCAAAAAGTCAAATTTAAGCCGATTGGAGACGCGTTTTTGCCCTCATGAGAATTTTGCGTCAGATAAACGCGTCGGCTCACGTGTATAAGGAACATACTGATGGTAATTTTCGATAATATATTTTAAGGTAAAATATATAATGTTACTACAACCATCTTTATAATCAGGATGAAAAAATTGGTGAATAAGTAGATAAGTCCATAATGAAAAGGGATAATAAAGCTAAACCCTAAACAAATTTGAAGAAATTTAAAAACTTACTAATAGCTCGTACCGATAGGTCTTCGAGCGGATGAAAACGCGAAACTCGGACCAAATAGATCTTCGAGTGAATAATTCAATTAAATAAAATAAAATAAAATAAAATAGCCAGAAAATCCAACGGTAGACCGGTTTCGTCCTATTTGGGACTCGTCAGTACCGTGCGGGAAATCTGGCTTGCGACTATAACACCGAATAGAGAAACTAAGCCTAAATATTAAAAATTTCAAAACTTATCTTTATAATCATCCTCTTATGTTATAAATAATTAAAATTATATGTAATATTTTTATAATACCAGGCAATTTTAAAACTTCTCATGGAGGCAGAGTTAATTCATTTCGTATAAAATTATCTTTCGGAAAAAGATGAAAACTAATTCCTTTAGAACTAAACATATTACTTTTGCAGTACGGTATGCAAAGAGTGTTTCCTTTTAAGCAGGTAACTTTTTTGGCATGTTAAGGCTTAGCAAAAAACCGATGTTACGTTCGAGAAAGTTTCCAGCTTTCTAATATTTCAACAAGTACTATATAAATAATAGCTTATGAGTCCTGGCTGTCGGAAATATTACTTCTTGGCAATTTCTGGGAAGATGTTTTATTTAAGCGCCTATAGGAAGCTACGCGGTGGTGGGGCGGGAAAAATTATCGTGCAAATTGCAAATTGTATTATACGGTACCGTCGTGACGGTGTATCCTGTTTTATGAACAAATTTCAAGGCAGTCTAACAATGTAAGTTAAAGTGAAGTAGAGTAGAACTCGTAATTCGAAAAAATGTGATAAACGTATTTAAACCGAACAAAATTGTTTGCACGTGTTTGGATTTTCTTGCTATAAAGTTTTTATAATTATAGTTTCCTATCATAGCGTACGTGGAAACGTAGAATTAGTATTTAGTAAGAGTTAAAACGAATTATATATACGGTATATTAGTATTACCTAAACAATGTTGTCGTCTTGTATGGTCGTGCACACTACTACATCATAAAAAATATCGAACGTTTGAGGGAAACGATAAAGTTTTAGTTTCACTTTAGATTATGTATTGTAAGATTTTAGATTTTAAAGAAAGGGTTAATTCAAGATTAATAAATTTGGGTAAAAATTTAAAAAAACTTAAAAGTCGGTGTCAATGTCAAATGCGTAAACTACACTACACAGACAGTACAGAGATAATCCAAACTAAACTAAACTAAAAACTGAACACGATCGGCTAAACACGTGATGGACATTTATCTACGGTTAGTAGCCGCCGGACTTAGGAAAGCAAAATTCGTATTTGAAATCTTGGATAATACTAATACTTTATTTGTAATTATCCCCGATTTATCAAAAAATCTTTTCCTAAAGACTGAAAAGCTCGTGCCGTGATAGAACAAAACAAAAGCAATGTTATAAAACAAACTTAAAAGGGGCCCCCTGGAACTCCTCAGGGCCGTAGCTATGTCTCAACAAATCTTGTGAAATGATTTTTTTTTTGATTTTTTCAATCCTTTGGAATTTTTTTTTAAAATTTTTGTAGGGGCCCCCTTTTTTGTGGGGGCCCCTAGGCACGTGCCTAGGATGCCTACCCTTAAATCCGGGCCTGATGCCTGCCCAATTACATTTTGTATTATGTGTTTTTAAATTTTGATGCCTGATATTTTTAACATTAGTGACGTAGATTACATCCAATATAGTTTTAATCGTTTTCACCAGCTGGAAGAATTGATCTGAGACAGAAGTTAATCCACCCCTGGTTAATTTATTGGTCCAAGGCTTGGATATTTTTCTTTCATAATCTTTTGAGTCAGTTCTGAAGGGCATTTTTTATTAACGAGTAGGCTGAAAATCCGGAAACATATCTAGTAGCTGGGAGATTTTCCCCAGAGGCTTTGGTTTGTCAGAAACTGATCCAATAAGCTCTTTTTTCTTATTTTCCCTCAATATCTTGGAGCATTCTTTTACGATTGCACTGTCGACCCCCATTTGCACCATTAATTCGTGTAAAAGTAAATGTAGCTAGATCTATTTTTACCTCTCCTAGAAGGGGTTATACAAACAGCGTGTCCGTCTGTGTGTGTACTCCTTCTTATTGACTTTTGGGACGGACCGAGCACTCGGTGTTATGGCAACCTCCCAACTTCCAATGGCAGGGTTTCCACCAATTGTTTACGGTAATCGTCTTGGTTTCAATTTGCGATAGCATCGAGCGGGATTCGAACCCGAGCCCTCCTGCATGACAGGCGAGTGTTCTACCACAGAACCACCGATACATGTTACAGTTCACAGAAAATTATAAGCTCAGCTGAAGCGGAAGCGTTTATTACAAATTAACAGAGTATTAAATTTCGGTTTTTATTAAAATAGAACGAAATTTCGTGTTCCATTTAAATTATTGCATCGAAGATATTATAATGTAGCGTCTTCTCTGTTGATTAAAAAGAATGCGCCGCCCAGGTTTTGAACCCGAACCCTTCTTCATGGCAGGCGAATGTTCTACCACAGAACCACCGATACACGTAACAATTATTTGAAAATTATAAACTCAGCTTAGTGGAAGAGTATATTAATGGTTTTTAAAGTCTAAATTTTTTACGTTTGAAATTTTGATGGTCAAATCTTGTTTTAGCGCAGTCAGCAGAGATAAGAGGGTTAAAGGGTAGAACCTGTGGGTTTTTTGTTATTTATTTACGAGTTTTATTATCGTCTTTAAAAAAGTTGTAATAATGCAAAAGCGTTTATTTAACGTGTATTGATGTAAGAGCGGTCGTTTCGTCAAGTGGCTCTCTGTGCATTGTTGATGGTAAGGTTTTTGCTTCTTGTTAATACATTTGGTGTGGAAATTTGGATATCTACGATTCCTAATGCTGTCGTTGATTTCCTGGGTGAGAAAAATACAAATACCCTCTGTAGATATTTCTTTCATTAAAATATGCTTCGTATTATATTTAACTGATAAACTTGTTCTGTAAATAGGGTTAAATTCAATTGTGAATTGTTTTAGTACGTCTAACTCGCTGTTGTAACTACTTAATTTATATTATTCTGAATAAATTAAACTCGGTTGTTTGGTCTCAATTATTTAAATAAAAATTAAAATTTAATACCGGGCGGGATTGAAAGTGGGTTAACGTTTTTAGTAAATAACTCTGAATTGCGGATATATCTTTAAGGGTCATCTCGAGAGATTAATACCACTAGGGACAATTTTTCCGAGGAGAGGTATATTTTGGCTTGCCAACTTGTTTCAAAATAGTGTGCGTTGCTTTTAGGTACTCTTCTCCTGTCGTGTCTTTAAATTTCAATTGCTGAACTTCAGTCGAAATGTATGAAGCCAACAAGATCCTTCTTCAAACGAAAAACCAATTTCTGGGTATTCATCTTTTTGATGGTCCATTTCAAACAATGGTTTACAGCAACTAAATAAATAAGAATTTAATAATGATTATAATTTAAAGTAAGATGAAAAATAATAAATAAGTATCCTTTTTTCCCGAAGGACATCGCTCACACACCGCGGCTTGGTCATTCGTCTGTTCCTTGCCTACTTCTTCGGCTTTAAATTTTTTTTCTTCAACAGCTCACTCTAGACCCGCCCCCAGGAAAACGTCATACCGGAAACCCACCTGGCCAGATATTGCGATCGCGGGGGTTTAGGAGCTACAATTCATCCCCTACCTTCCACTCCCTTTTATAAATTATCTCTGGTCGTACTAAAACGACACCGGGTAGTTTAACAATTACGCTGATTTATTTTTTAATTGAATTGTTTGGGGTCGAGCGCGTACGCAGGACCCCGCTACCATAAATTATACGCCCCATCCAATGCAATTTGCAAAAGAAAGTTGGAGTCAAACCATCGTGGTGCAATGATGGGCTCTCGTCCAAGCCCGCCTCCTCATTGATCAAGGCTGCAGCGACGCCAGGTAAGTATGACTATAGTTGTTTAATTGAGACATTTGTAATGGAGAAAAGTAAACTCGGCTGCCCTACGCGACCTTTCTGTTTCGCGATATTTTATATGTTTAAGCCTTATTTCGAAATATCCGAAGCCTTTACTGTACAGCGTAGTACATAATAAAGGACCCGTTGATAAAATATACAAAAACGTTGTTACTCCGCGTTGGCGCAGATGGAATTAGTGTTTCCATTTAAGCTTTTTAACGTGCGAATAATCAGTCCCAAAGGATTTGGGAAGAGCCAAATATAAATACGCGGAATACAGTTGCCGGAGTTGTGGTATCAAAGGACACCTACCGAGAGCCTGTCAAGAAAGGGCACCCGTCACGGCGGCAACCAGAGGAAGCACATCGACGAGACGAAAGTAAATCAAGAGTACACCACATTAGTAGCGAGGGCGAAATACAACGTGACCACGACTGTAACCCAGCAGCAAAAATGCACCACGCTTTCCACGAATACGACATATTTCTAATAGAAGAAGAAACATTCATCAACAGCATATCGAACAAGCCCACCAGAGCACCGACACCACGAAGACACGGACGTCCTCCGCCACCAGCAATCATGATCGAGTACCACGTCAACGATCAACCGATGATGTTTCAAGCGGACACCGGATCAGGCTATACCATAGGATCAGAGTCAGAGTTGGCTAAATTGAATTACACTGGCGAAATGGAGTACGGGCCGGAAAGTTTAACAGCGTACGGAGGACAAGCGCTAGACATCAAAGGCGAAATAATGGAGAAGTCACATACAACCAGAAAACACTGACATTACCGGCAGTCGTAGTCGGTGGCCAGGAGAAGAACTTAATGGGTCGTGACTGGATTTATTCAGATTTCTAAGTGCCGTCACGACCGCGTGAGTGCGTAAACAACATCGAATCTTCAACTAACGAGATTAACGCATTATTGAAGAAGTACGAGTCGCTTTTCACACCCGGATTGGGATGCCTCAAAGACGTCAAAGTTAAATTACATGTTAAACCGGACAAGCCCACGCCACGCTTCCACAAAGCCAGGTCCGTGCCGTACCACTTGAAGCAGAAGATCGAGGACGAAATCCATAGGTTGGAATCTGAAGGCGTCATCAGCCCAGTGCCATATGCGGAATTTGCCACGCCAGTGGTACCTATAATGAAAAAAGACGGAAGCATACGACTATGTGGCGATTATAAAAACACAACTAACAAAATCCTGGATACCGAGCGCTACCCGCTTCCCAAAGTGGATGACATATTCGCCCAATTGGCTGGTTGTAACATCTTCACTCGGATCGACATGAGGAACGCGTACAATCAGCTTGCATTGGATGAACAGTCCAAGAACCTCGTCATCATCAGCACAACCAAAGGCTTGTATCGCTACAACAGGCTACCGTTTGGCATATATTCGTCGTCCACCATTTTCCAACGTCATATGGAAATCTTGCTACTAGACCATCAATGCAGCGTGCCGTTTCAAGACGACATCATCATTGGAGGTACAGCAACTAGCGACCTATTACGCAAGGTGGAAAGGTTATTTTCCCCATTTTCCAAGGCGGGACTTAAATCAAATCGTAATAAATGCCAGTTTTTTTATCGTCTTGACGCCGCCGGGTTACACCCTCAACAACAAAAACTCAGTGCCATCAGAGAAGCGCCCGAACCCAACAACGTTGATGAACTCCGCAACTTTACTTAAGCCACTGTATGCGTTATTGAACAAAACCACACCGTGGTCCTGGCCGCGAGTTCATCAATCCACCTTCAAGCTTGCGAAGGACGCAATTCAATCCTCCAATCTACTGGTACTTTTCGATCCATCGAAAGAGTTCCTACTCGCATGCGACGCATCGCCGGTTGGACTGGGCGCAGTTATATCTCACATTATTGACGGCGAGGAAAGGCCCATTGCGTTCGCATCAAGGACGTTGACGTCAGCCGAACGAAATTACGCACATATTGACCGAGAGGCGTTATCAATTATCTTCGGCATCACTCGCTTCAGGGATTACCTGCTGGGAAAACAATTCACCCTAGTCACCGATCATAAACCACTTATCACTATTTTCGCCGAGGAGAGGCCAGTACCGGCCACGGCCGCAGCCCGCTTACAACGCTGGGCACTGATGTTGTCGGCATACGACTACAAGATGAAGCACAAGACGGCAACGCTGACGCCCTAAGTCGTTTACCAATAAGAACTACAGAAGCCGACCCACCGGCGCCAGCAGAAATGGTACTACTGTTACGAGCTAAAAAAAACGGACCAATTAACGCCAAGGCGACCGCACAAGCAACCAAGGACGACCCCATTTTAGCCACCGTCATGAGGTACACGAAGCACGGCTGGCCATCAAACAACAAACCGATGTCACCATGCTTGAAGGCGTACGAAAGGAGGATCACCGATATATCCATTCTCGACGACGTTCTCTTCATGGGAAACAAAGTCATAGTTCCCGAGGCATTGCGCGCAGACATGATAAGCGAGCTACACAGCACACACCAAGGACTCCGCTCTATGAAGGAATTAGGAAAGTCTGGTGGCCCGGCATCGACGGAGAGTTACAAGCAGCGTCGCAGTCATGTGAAACCTGCAGGCTTAGCGCGCCCATGCCCACGCGACCAGTAGCGGCGCTAAGGGTGGGCTGAAGTGGGCTTTAGCCCCCCTGCATTTCTGAAAGGGGCCACATATTTTTATTAAAAGGGCCACATATTTGAATTTATGAATTTTCTTTATCTCTAGAAATTGGTTTTATTGCTAAGAAAGGTTTTTCTGGAAAAAAAAACTTTCAAAATCAACCAGATAAACAGATAGATTCGGGAGGAAGGGAGCAGAAATTGAAAGAAAGTTGAATGGACAATAGAAAGAAAAGAAAGGGAATTTAGGGAAATACCCCGGGCATGCAAGTGTCCCCTCCAAGTCGGATACAAGGTCATAGGGGGTCCAGTAAACGCGACGAGAGCCGCAACAATAAAACGACCATGCTCTTCTCGCTTCCTGGAAAATTTATTAGGGGCCACTAATGTTGTAAGGGCCACCAAATTCTTAGGGGCCACAAAATAATTAGCCCACCTGTGAAAAAACCTTAGCGCCGCTACTGCACGCGACGATACTCTTCATGGCCACAGGAAACTGCGTACAACGGGTATACGCCAGAAATTTTTCAAGAGGAGACAAGCGGATGCCTGGTCACATAACCAAACGTCTGGGGAAAGTGATGTACGAAATACAGACAGACATAGGAACCACCATACGACGGCACAGAAACCAGATGCGATTTGCGTTCCACAAACGAACCCCACAATCAGACGCAACCGAAACCGAAATCGCATCCAAGCGGATCCAGTCAAACACGCAGGCCCCGAGCACCGCACTACCGATGAACCCAGCGCAAAGTCTCGTCCTCGCTGTACCAAGACTCCAGACGCGCATAAACAACGGAAACTCCATCATAGGTTCTGATCCAACATCGCCGACCGATCAAGATGGCGTTACCAAGACCGCAGCCGCTGCGTCTAAAATCAGCGCTCACGACCAGACAGTCCTGGAGCCACGCAGGTCAACACGTCACAAGAAGCCCATATATTTTTTGGGATTATGACCAGGGAACGCGACGGCACAAATAAAAAGAGAAAGCTAGTGATAAGTTTTTTAGTAAATGTTCCGTTGTTATCTAATCAGACCACCGTAGTTTTTTACCTGATACATATATATATATATATATATATACGGGACATAATTCCAACGCGCATTCTCACGTATCGACCGACCAGAATGCTATTAATCTTTCATTGTAAATAAATATTTTATTATCTTCGCACCGACTCTCATTGCCTGAGTTCATATGTAAAGAACCCTCCTCAACAAACATTAAGGTTTGGGTTCATGTGATAGGTATACAAGTTCGTCAAGAAGGTGATATGATTATTTCTGGCAATTATTCCCGTTAAGTAGGTAGCAGAAAGTCATGAATTGGTAATAAACTTTAAATTTGAGTGAAATATTACTTCTGGCCATACACAACTTCGATAAGAAAGTGCCACACTTATTTATTACTTCTGACCATACACGGCTTTGATAAGAATGTGCCACACTCTTTTTTTACTTCTGATCAAACACGGCTTCGATAAGAAAGTGCCACACTTATTTATTACTTCTGACCATACACGGATTCGATAAGTAAGTGCCACACTCATTTATTACTTCTGGCCAAACACGGCTTCGATAAGTAAGTGCCACACTTTTTTATTACTTCTGGCCATACACGACTTCGATAAGAAAGTTCCACATCAGGCCTTTCAACACGCTATCCCAGTGTTTGTACATATTTCATTGGACGAGCCGTCTAATTCAAGTTAGCCGATACCGCTCTGTGTGATTTGAACCTGTAAGTGCGACACTACTAGGTAACTGTTTTTCATTTTCTTTTTCTTCACATCTTTTCATTCAGAGAGGTTACTTCGTCGGACTCTCTACGATTTCCAACAGAAAATTCACCTTCCTCGAGCCTTTACGAGCACTACCAGCTAACCTTATTATTAGCATTTTATGTTTCTCCGTTTTCTCCGCACAACTTTTTTATAGTTTAACCGATACTACTCTTCGGGATTTGGAGTGGTAAGCGCGCCTTTGCGACCACTACGAGGTGACTGATTTCCAGTTTTCTCCGCCAATTCTCTTTCAGAGAGGTTACCCGTAGACCTCTCTACAATGTCGAACGGTTCTTTCCCGCCTTTACAGGCACTACAAGCTAACCATCAACGTGTACCACTAAAGAGTAAACGCATATTTCTTGTCCCCCACCCATATGGGGGGCACGAAATAAAAAGGACTGTAAAAAAATCGAGGTAACCAGAAAAAAAAATAAACTTAAACAGTATGTTAAGTCCCTCTGCTTGGCCGTATAATTGCTTAATATTGTCATTAAACAGATATTGGGTACGGTGCCCTGAGTTGAGACAGTTATTGCAGTGTTCTATTTTCCTTTTTAAAAACTAAATCTTTGTTTGTTAGAGCTAGTCTTAGCTTCATGATCGTTAAAACGAGTTGCTGAAAATTGGTCAACTTTGAATTTTGAAATACGTATGGTGAAACTTCTTCTTTAACCAGTAAAACTTCCAATTTCTCAAGACCAGTTAACTACTTTACTTTTAAATTACCTCTATCCCCTCTAAAATAAAATTCAGTGTATTTATGTTGGTCTAACTCGTCTTCTAGTGGGCCAAGCTGGGATACCAATTGCTTTATGTTTTCACTACAAGAGTTAAGAAAACTATTGGCTTCTTCTAATTTGACCATAAGTTTCGAAACTTCTTCGGAAGATTCTTTTTTTTAATTTCTGCATATTCTAGCTCAAACCTTTCGCAAACCCTGATTATAGTCTGAGAGGAACCTTCCGCTAATCATGGCCCCGCTTGCGTAGTAGCTGTGTACCATTTCTGTATTTGTTTTATTAATAATTTCGGTCTAATTAAGTTTGTGTACTAATTTCAACATATTCTGGTCCTATTTGGGTGCTTTTATCTATAGAACTAGAAAATGTTTACGTGCCAATGCTGATTTAAAATTTTTACCTTTGGGAACTGAACTACGGTAGTTTTTTGTGGAGGCTAATGAACCTATGCCTTCATCGGAAATTAACAGCTTCCCAAAATTAACGAATCTCCAACTTCATCAGAGAAAGGAGAAATACCAACTTCTTGGGAAATTTAACAATGTGTAGCTTCTTCTGAGAATGTAGATGTAGATTTTGAAATGGTGTTATGATCTAACAAAAATCGGATAATTGAACCTACTAGGGAGTTTATAAGCAAAGGTGCCTTACTACGTAACTTGTAAGAGAGTCCTCCATTTGAAGCACACGCACAATGGGTGTTGATACGGCATTTGGATTACATAATGATAGCTTTTGTTTGGAAGAAACCGGTGTTACGCATTGAAAATGATTCATTCATTTATTGTGCCTCTGAAGTTTTGCATGCCTATCCGCAACATCGTTGGATGATTGATTGAGTTTATAACCCAAATTCAAGTTTGGTACACAATCTTGATGGGTTTCATCATATAGCTTTGAGGGTGTACCTACAATATATATATATATATATGTATTACTAGGACCAAAAATTATAATTTTTGAAGAATATGATTAAAAATGTCTTGAACATATTTTCACTTGGTTCAAATCTTTAACTTTCCCAACCAGACGCTTTGTCTTTTAGCAGACAATTCTTCCGTTTGTACACTATGGTTTTTATAACGGCTGGTATTTTAAAAAACCTTACATATTCTTCTTTTCCTGATACTTTTTCCCCCTTGACAATTAGCCATAACAACGATGATGAGTTTTACCCATTTCCTATGATCTAACATACAAAAATCCCTCACAAGATGGCGAACTAACAACTGAGAAAAATAAACTGGAATTCGAAGACTTACTTAGATGGCCGTAGCTTAGATTTTGGACCCCCCCCCCCCCCCCCAAGTGTAACGTTTCATAATTTCGCTAATGACCCAACTACCACTGATTCTGTAAGGGTGGATAAACTCTTCGTTTTGATGTCAAAATTGGTAAATTTGTTAGCTTTTGAATAGTTTTTCT